>NC_042990.1:39030321-39057821 GCF_901001165.1 Salmo trutta | reverse complement strand
CCCTCTATCTCCTTCTCTATCTCCTTCTCTATCTCCTTCTCTATCTCCTTCTCTATCTCCTTCTCTATCTCCTTCTCTATCTCCTTCTCTATCTCCTTCTCTATCATTCTCAGGCAGACTTAGGCAGGCCTCTCATTCCATAAAGTATTGATTGGTTTCTCTCTGGGTGCGTTGACCTTGCTGTAACGGTGTTGGAGAGATCTCAGTGGATAGATTTCTGTGAAAGGGACTCTGTCATGTCCCGTAATCTATTGCTGCACCCAGCCAATTAAAAGCCAATAGACTGTCACGTCGGAGACCAGCTCCGCTTTATTCATCTGTTCTTGGTTTGCTTAGTAGAAAAAAAAGACCTCTTTAAAAAGGTTGATCAATCAAAAACGACATAACTACTATTGATCTACTTTTTCAATATCAAATGGGCTTGAGGGATACAGTGGGTTGTGAGATTATACTCCTCTCTTTGAATAAAGTGCGGATGGTTGTCTGGAGGTCTCTCTGTCTTTCTTCCCCTCTCAATTCAATTCAATTCAAGGAGCTTTATTGGGAAACATGTTAACATTGCCAAAACAAGTGGCATGGGTCAACAAATAAATAAAACAAAAGTTGAGTTACAAAATAATAGAGACATTTCAAATGTCATATTATGTCTATATACAGTGTTGTGACAATGTGCGCATAGTTGAAGTACAAAAGGGAAAATAAATAAACATTCTCTCTCTCTCTCTCTCTCTCTCTCTCTCTCTCTCTCTCTCTCTCTCTCTCTCTCTCTCAACAATGGTTTGAGTGTTGATATCTAAATAATGGAGCACCACTAGAGCAGCTAAGGTATGCTAGAATGCACTGACACTCTCCCTACACACACACACACACACACACACACACACACACACACACACACACACACACACACACACACAAAGCTGCTTTCACAGATGGTGAAAGACACTTTCCTCCCTCACTCTCTGCATGTTTCTGTCCTCACCTCATCCTTGCTCTCAACATCTCCCCTTCCCCCTCTTCCTTCTTCCTCTTCCCCCCCCTCTGTCCTCTTCCTCCCCTTTCTGTCCCCTTCCCTCCTTCTCTTCCCCCTTCCTTCCCCCACTTCAAGCAATCAATCAAATATATTTATAAATCCTTTTTTACATCAGCAGATGTCACAAAGTGCTTATACAGAAACCCAGCCTAAAATCCCAAACAGCAAGCAATACAGATGTAGAAGCACAATGGCTAGGAAAAAAACTGCCTTGAAAGGCAGGAACCTAGGAAGAAACCTAGAGAGGAACCAGGCTCCGAGGGGCGGATCTGAGGGGTGGCTGTGAGGGGTGGAGATTATAAGAGTACACGGCCATTAAGACCAGATCGTTCTTCAAGATGTTTAAACTTTCATAGATGACCTGCAGAGTGAAATAATAATAATAATAATCACAGTGGTTATAGAGGATGCAACAGGTCAGCACCTCAGGAGTAAATGTCAGTTGGCTTTTCAAAGACGAGCATTCAGAGGTCGAGACAGCAGGTGCGGTAGAGACCGAGAGGGAGAGGAATTGGGGAGAGAGAGAGAGAGAGAGTGGGTCGGAAACAGCAAGTACGGGACAAGGTAGCATGTCTGGTGAACAGGTCAGGGTCCATAGCCACAGGCAGAACAGCAGAAACTGGATCAGCAGCAGGACCAAGGAGACTGGGGACAGGACAGCCAGGAGTCGTCATGACAGATAGTCTTGAGGTATGGTTCTAGGGCTCAGGTCCTCCAGGAAGGGGAGAGAGAAAGAGTGAGAGAAAGAGAGAGATGGGAGAATTAGATGGAGCATACTTAAGATCACACAGGACACCAGATAAGACAGGAGAATTATACCAGATAGGATAGACCCCCCCCGCCCCCAGCACATAGACTATATAGATACTGGAGACTGAGAATGGGGGGGGGTTGGGGGACACTGTGGTCCTGTCTTAAGTTACCCCAGGACAGGGCCAACCAGACAGGATATAATCCCACCCACTTTGCTAAAGCACAGCCCCACACCACTAGAGAGATATTAACAGACAACTAACTTACTAACCTGACGCTGAGCCCGAGGGGGCGCAAAACCGGACAGGAAGATCATAATCAGCGAAAAAAAGCCTGGCATGACATGATTCACCCCTCAGGATGGCTAGTCAGCCAGTGACTCAGCCCCCATGACAGGGTCAGAGTCTGAAAATCCCAGTGGAGAGCGGGAAGCTGGCCAGGCAGAAAAGGCAAGGGTGGTTGGTCACACCAGTGCCTTGTCGTTCACCTTCGCTCCCCTGGGCCAGACTACACTCAATCATAGAACCAATTGAAGGGATGAGTCTTCAATGAAGACTTAAAGGTTGAGACCAAGTCTGCATCTCTCACATGGATCAGACCATTCCATAATAATGGAGCTCAATACGAGAAAGCCCTGCCTCCAGCTGTTTGTTTAGAAATTCTAGGGACAATAAGGAGGCCTGCGTCTTGTGACCGTAGCATACGTGTAGGGCAGGACCAAATCGGAAAGATAGGTAGGAACAAGTCCATGTAATGCTTTGTAGGTTAGCAGTAAAACCTTGAAATTAGCCCAAGTCTTAACAGGAAGCCAGCGTAGAGAAGATAGCACTGGAGTAATATGATAGTTTAAAAAAAATTTGAGTCAAGATTCTAGCAGCCGTGTTTAGCACTAACTGAAGTTTATTTAGAGCTTTATCCGCAGAGTAGAGCATTGCAGTGGCCTAATCTGTCGGGCTGTAGAACTGCCTGGTATGGCAACTGCTCCGCCCACAACCGTAAGGATCTCCAGAGGGTAGTGAGGTCTGCACAACGCATCACCGGGGGCAAACTACCTGCCCTCCAGGACACCTACAACACCCGATGTCACAGGAAGGCCAAAAAGATCATCAAGGACAACAACCACCCGAGCCACTGCCTGATCACCCTGGTATCATCCAAAAGGCGAGGTCAGTACAGGTGCATCAAAGCTGGGACCGAGAGACTGAAAAACAGCTTCTATCTCAAGGCCATTAGACTGTTAAACAGCCATCACTAACATTGAGTGGCTGCTGCCAACATACAGACAAATCTCTGGCCACTTAAATACATGGATTTAATAAAGGTATCACTAGTCAATTTAAACAATGCCACTTCATATAATGTTTACATACCCTACATTACTCATCTCATATGTATATACTGTACTCCGTTCGGCCATCGCTCATCCATATATCTATATGTACAAATTCTTATTCATTCCTTTACACTTGTGTGTATAAGGTAGTTGTCTAATTGTTAGATTACTTGTTAGATATTACTGCACGGTCGGAACCAGAAGCACAAGCATTTATCAACGCTCGCATTAACATCTGCAAACCATGTGTATGTGACCAATATAATTTGATTTGATTTGATCTAGGTATCCGGAGAGTAGAGCATTGCAGTGGTGTAATCTGGGTAGTAAGAGAGAAGAGCATTGCAGTGGTCTGTTCTAGGTAGCAGGAGAGAAGAGCATTGCAGTGGT
Source organism: Salmo trutta (assembly GCF_901001165.1). Lineage (NCBI taxonomy): Eukaryota > Metazoa > Chordata > Actinopteri > Salmoniformes > Salmonidae > Salmo > Salmo trutta. Next base: position 39,054,312 of record NC_042990.1, on the reverse strand, counting down.
CTGTTCTGGGTAGTAGGAGAGAAGAGCATTGCAGTGGTCTGTTCTAGGTAGCAGGAGAGAAGAGCATTGCATGGGTCTGTTCTAGGTAGCAGGAGAGAAGAGCATTGCAGTGGTCTGTTCTAGGTAGCAGGAGAGAAGAGCATTGCATGGGTCTGTTCTAGGTAGCAGGAGAGAAGAGCATTGCAGGGGTCTGTTCTAGGTAGCAGGAGAGAAGAGCATTGCAGTGGTCTGTTCTAGGTAGCAGGAGAGAAGAGCATAGCAGTGGGCTGTTCTAGGTAGCAGGAGAGAAGAGCATTGCAGTGGGCTGTTCTAGGTAGCAGGAGAGAAGAGCATTGCAGGGGTCTGTTCTGGGTAGTAGGAGAGAAGAGCATTGCAGTGGTATAATCTGGGTAGCCAGAGTAGAGCAGTGGTCTGTTCTAGGTAGCCAGAGAGTAGAGCTTTGAAGTGGTTTAATCTAGGTAACAGGAGAGTAGAGCATTGCAGTTGTCTAATCCCTCCTTGATCAACACCTGTGAATGCTTTATGCCTCCCTCTAATGTCAATATGCCTTGTCTACTGCTGTCTTGGCTAGTTCTTACTGATTTATTTCAGTGTAGAGCCCTCAGTCCCACTCAAAATGCCTTAGATAGCTCTTTTGTCCCACCCGTAAACACACATGAGGAGACCTCACCTGGTTTAACTGGTACCTCCAGAGACGAAACATCTCTCATTGTCACTCAACACCTAGGTTTACCTCCACTGTACTCACATCCTACCATACCATTATCAGTACATTATGCCCTGAACCACGCCCCAAAATCTACTCCTTTTATTCTCTGTCCCCAATGCACTAGACGACCAGTCCATATAGCCTTTAGCCGTACCCTCATCTTACTCCTCCCCTCCTCCTCTGGTGATGTAGAGGTTAACCCAGGCCTGTAGCCTCCAGTTCCACTCCTATTCCCCAGGCGCTATCATTTGTTGACCTCTGTAACCATAAAAGCCTTGGTTTCATGCATGTTAACATCAGAAGCCTCCTCCCTAAGTTTGTTTTATTCATTGCTTTAGCACACTCCTCCAACCCTGATGTCCTAGCCGTGTCTGAATCCTGGCATAGGAAACTACAACATTTTCTGCCAAGATAGAACTGCCAAAGGGGGTGGAGTTGCAATCTACAGTCGTGGCCAAAAGGTTTGAGAATGACACAAATATTAATTTCACAAAGTCTGCTGCCTCAGTTTGTATGATGGCAATTTGCATATACTCCAGAATGTTATGAAGAGTGATCAGATGAATTGCAATTAATTGCAAAGTCCCTCTTTGCCATGCAATTAACTGAATCCCCAAAAAAACATTTCTACTGCATTTCAGCCCTGCCACAAAAGGACCAGCTGACATCATGTCAGTGATTATCTCGTTAACACAGGTGTGAGTGTTGACGAGGACAAGGCTGGAGATCACTCTGTCATGCTGATTGAGTTCGAAAAACAGACTGGAAGCTTCAAAAGGAGGGTGGTGCTTGGAATCATTGTTCTTCCTCTGTCAACCATGGTTACCTGCAAGGAAACACGTGCCGTCATCATTGCTTTGCACAAAAAGGGCTTCACAGGCAAGGATATTGCTGCCAGTAAGATTGCACCTAAATCAAACATTTATTGGATCATCAAGAACTTCAACGAGAGCGGTTCAGTTGTTATGAAGAAGGCTTCAGGGCGCCCAAGAAAGTCCAGCAAGCGCCAGGACCGTCTCCTAAAGTTGATTCAACTGCGGGATCAGGGCACCACCAGTGCAGAGCTTGCTCAGGAATGGCAGCAGGCAGGTGTGAGTGCATCTGCACGCACAGTGAGGCGAAGACATTTGGAGGATGGCCTGGTGTCAAGAAGGGCAGCAAAGAAGCCACTTCTTTCCAGGAAAAACATCAAGGGCAGACTGATATTCTGCAAAAGGTACAGCGATTGGACTGCTGAGGACTGGGGTAAAGTCATTTTCTCTGATGAATCCCCTTTCCGATTGTTTGGGGCATCCGTAACAAAGCTTGTCCAGAGAAAACAAGATGAGCGCTACCATCAGTCCTGTGTCATGCCAACAGTAAAGCATCCTGAGACAATTCATGTGTGGGGTTGCTTCTCAGCCAAGGGAGTGGGCTCACTCACAATTTTGCCTAAGAACACAGCCATGAATAAAGAATGGTACCAACACATCCTCCGAGAGAAACTTCTCCCAACCATCTAGGAACAGTTTGATGATGAACAATGCCTTTTCTAGCATGATAGAGCACGATAACTAAGTGGCTCGGGGCACAAAACATCGATATTTTGGGTCCAATGGCCAGAAACTCCCCAGACCTTAATCCTATTGAGAACTTGTGGTGAGGCGGGTGGACAAACAAAAACCCACAAATTCTGACAAACTCCAAGCATTGATTTTGCAAGAATGGGCTGCCATCAGTCAGGATGTGGCCCAGAAGTTAATTCATAGCATGGCAGAGCGGATTGCAAAGGTCTTGAAAAAGAAGGATCAAACACTGCAAATATTGACTCTTTGCATAAACTTCATGTAATTGTCAAATAAAGCCTTTGTCACTTATGACTTAAATGTAAATGTAAATGAATATGAATTGCTTGTAATTATACTTCAGTATTCCATAGTAACATCTGACAAAAATATCTAAAGACACTGAAGCAGCAAACTTTGTGGAAATTAATCTTTGTGTCATTCTCCAAACTTTTGGCCACGACTGTACTGCAGAGACAGCCTGCAGAGATATTTCATGCTATCCAGGTCTGTGTCCAAACAGTTCGAGCTTCTACTTTTAAAAATCCACCTTTATAAGTCTTTCACGGTTGCTGCTTGTTATAACCCCCCCCAGCCCCCAGCTGTGCCCTGGACACCATATGTGAATTAATTGCCCCCCCATTTATCTTCAGAGTTTGTACTGTTAGGTGACCTAAACTGGGATATGCTTAACACCCCGTCTGACAATCTAAGCTAGATGCCCTCAATCTCACAAAAATGATCAAGGAAACTAGCAGGTACGACCCTAAGTCCGTAAACATGGGCACCCTCATAGATATCATCCTGACCAACCTGCCCTCTAAATACACCTCTGCTGTCTTCAACCTGGATCTCAGCGATCACTGCCTCATTGCCTGCGTCCGTAATGGGTCCTTGGTCAAACGACCACCCCTCATCACTGTCAAACGCTCCCTAAAACACTTCAGCGAGCAGGACTTTCTAATTTACCTGGCCCAGGTATCCTGGAAGGATATTGACCTCATTCTGTCAGTAGAGGATGCCTAGTTATTCCTTAACAGTGCCTTCCTCAATATCTTAAGTGAGCATGCCCAATCCAAAAAATGTTGAACAAAGAACAGATATAGCCAGCCCTTGGTTCACTCCAGACTTGACTGCCCTTGACCAGCACAAAAACATCCTGTGGCGTACTGCATTAGCATCGAATAGCCCCTGCGATATGCAACTTTTCAGGGGAGTTAGGAACCAATATACACAGGCAGATAGGAAGCAAAGGCTAGCTTTTTAAAACAAAAATTTGCATCCTGTAGGACAAACTCCAAAAGGTTCTGGGACACTTTAAAGTCCATGGAGAATAAGAGCACCTCCTCCCAGCTGCCCACTGCACTGAGGCTAGGAAACACTATCCCCACCAATAAATCTACGATAAACTAAAATTTCAATAAGCATTTTTCTGCGGCTGGCCATGCTTTCCACCTGGCTACCCATATCAAGTTCAACAGCTCTGCACCCCCCACAGCAACTTGCCCAAGCCTCCCCCATTTCTCCTTCACCCAAATCCAGATAGCTGATGTTCTGAAAGAGCTGAAAAATCTGGACCCTACAAATCAGCTGAGCTAACAATCTGCTAACAATCTGACCCTCTCTTTCTAAAATTATCTGCCGCAATTGTTGCAACCCCTATTACTAGCCTGTTCAACCTCTCTTTCGTATCATCTGAGATCCCTAAACATTGGAAAGCTGCTCCGGTCATCCCCTTCTTCAAAGGGGGAGACACTAGACCCAAACTGTTACAGACCTATATCTATCCTACCCTGCCTTTCTAAAGTCTTCAAAAGCCTATTTATCAAACAGATCACCGAGCATTTAGAATCCCACCGTACCTTCTCCGCGATGCAATCTGGTTTCCGAGCTGGTCATGGGTGCACCTCAGCCATGCTCAACGTCCTAAAAGATATCATAACTTGGGTTAGTGCCATCGATAAAAGACTATACTGTGCAGCCATCTTCATCGACCAAGAGTTTCAACTCTGTCAATCACCGCATTCTTATCGGCAGACTCAACAGCCTTGGTTTCTCAAATGACTGCCTTGCCTGGTTCACCAACTACTTCTCAGATAGAGTATGATAATTATGTAAATAGCTGTAATATACTCCATACTCCATAACTATATAAATAGCTGTTATATACTCCATAACTATATAAATAGCTGTTATATACTCCATAACTATATGAATAGCTGTTATATACTCCATAACTATATAAATAGCTGTTATATACTCCATAACTATATGAATAGCTGTTATATACTCCATAACTATATGAATAGCTGTTATATACTCCATAACTATATAAATAGCTGTTATATACTCCATAACTATATGAATAGCTGTTATATACTCCATAACTATATAAATAGCTGTTATATACTCCATAACTATATGAATAGCTGTTATATACTCCATAACTATATGAATAGCTGTTATATACTCCATAACTATATGAATAGCTGTTATATACTCCATAACTATATGAATAGCTGTTATATACTCCATAACTATATGAATAGCTGTTATATACTCCATAACTATATGAATAGCTGTAATCACTGCTATCCACATCTAAGCCCTCTGGTCCACAGCACTGCTGGTTGTCATCCTCCCCTCCAATCAGGGACAGGTTCAGACCTGTATGACACACAGACACATAATCTTAAACACACACACGCTCACACAATCTTTCTCACTCTCTTGCTCTTTCTCTCTCACACACACACACACACACACACACTAAGAAATACCTGGCTGTTGGGTGGTGGGAAATGGGATTTCCCTATTTATGGGGAGATTTCCAATGTTTCTTATTGTTAAAGTCCCTTGTCTATGTTGATAGATAAGATGAGAGCACCCCTTCAGTATGGATGGAGTCCATCACTCCTCAGCACCCCAGGCTTCATCCTGTTTGTGGGGGAGTCCCAGAAAAAGGGCCAGTTATATTCAAATTCTATCTTTTGGGAGGAGCAGTCAGCCAGTGATTGAGTTGTACAAGTCTTCTGTAGAGCTCATCAATCCCCCTAACTGGGAGGGGGCCAGAGATAATTACTCGATGCCGACACGTCTTTCTAGCTAAGTTACACGCAGAAGTTATGTTGCACTGGGTGACATCTGACTGTTTCATCCGAACGTCGTTGATGCCGACATGGATAACAATATGCCTATACCATCTACGCTCGCCATTTTTATCCTCAGCCAGATAGTGCTAAGTTACAAAGAAAGACCAAAACATTTGGGTATTTTTTTTGTACCATCATCTTAGAAATGCAAGAGAAATGTATTAATCCAGCCCAGGCGCAATTTAGAATTTGGCCACTAGATGGAAGCAGTGTATGTGCAAGGTTTTCCACTGATCAATGAACCATTGCATTTCTGTTCAAAATTTGATGACAAGTCTGCCCAAATGTGTCTAATTGGTTTATCAATAACTTTTTAGTTAGATTAACAAGAATTGAAGCTTTCTGCCAATATCAGATATGTCAATGTCCTGGGAAATTTTCTTGTTACTTACAACCTCATGCTAATCGCGTTAGCTCACATTAGCTCAACCGTCCCGCGGGTGGGACACCGATCTGTAGAGATCCTTAAGAGTTTTAAGAGAACCAATTTAAAGATTCTGTCGGCTGAATGAGCGACACCGGTTGAGCATGCCGATAACATTTGTCTGTCCCTCTGGTTTCTCTCTCTCTCTCTCTCACTCTCTCACTCTCTCACTCACTCACTCACTCAATCACTCACTCACTCACTCACTCACTCACTCACACTCTCTCTCTCTCACTCCCCCACTGGTATTTTCTCTATCTGTCTGTCTACCTGTTCATTTTTAACTATGTATTGTACTTCTGTTCTTCTTCCCTCCTCTCTCCAGGCTAGACAGCCCTCCCTCCCTCCCTCCTTCTCTCTCCAGGCTACACACATAGAGACAGTATGTGGTCCTTGCAGGCTAAATCTATCCTCTATAACGGTCATTCAGGCTAAATCCATCCTCTGGATGGGCCTATATTCCAGCCCCTGTAGGCCAGTGTTACCATGAGTGATGGAGGAAGCGCAGCCGAGGAGAGGAGAGAAACACTTTATTTTATTCATACATTCTCTCCATCCAAATGGAGTTCTTTAATGGAATGACATTAATAAGACAGCCAGCATGGGAGGCCCTGCACAGCGCACCTGAATGGGTAACGTGTCACATTTACTTGAAGTAGAAGTGTGTCTGTGTGTGTGTGTGTGTGTGTGTGTGTGTGTGTGTGTGTGTGTGTGTGTGTGTGTGTGCGTGTGTGCGTGTGCATGTGTGTGTGTGTGCGCGCTTGTGCATGTTTTACATGCTACAACCTCCTCAGACACACACAGGGACAGATGAGAAATCAGCTTCTACAAATCTCTTTCGGTTTGTCTCAAATGGCACCCTATTCCCCACATTGCTAGTCAAACGGTGAGTATTTGTACCTTTAGCTAGTTAAAGGGATTCTTGGAAGAACCTTCAATGTTTTGTAGCAAAATGGTTCCTGGATGAACCCTGAACTGGAGGCGTGGCTTACAGATAGATCTTTTCGGGCCATCCGTGAGAATAAATGTCATTCCTCTACATCTGGTGTGTTGTATTGTCATTACATCTCAGGATTGAACACTGATGGTCTTGTAATGTTAATGAGGCTAACAGATGTGTATGAGTTCCACGAGCTGTTGCAAATCCCCGAGAAGGAATAGTTACCGCTTTATCACTGCACAGTATATTAAGTAATCAGCGACGTTACTACTATCTTAGAATAAGTAATATGCATAAATATTCAAGGAGTTTTTTATTTATTTGCAGTGGACAAACATGATGAACAAGAATAATATTTGCTCTAACGGGTGGCCAAAAATAACTATCTGAAAGTCATGCATCCAATAAGCCACGCCTACAATCTTCTGATAGGCTGTCACCTCTACAATATAATATTAAAAAGTTCTAAATTATTGCTGGTTTTAACCTTTACACGTGGCTTCTATAAAGACCCTTTTCATAGGAGTTCCTCGAGGAAACGTTTTGAACTGGAGTGGTTCCCCTTTGTGTGAACTTTTAGAACCCTTAAAGGTTCTTCCGGGGTAGAAGGAATGTAGGGTACTATTTGGGACACAGTCTTTGTGTCACGTCTAGGCCATACGTCATGAAGGCAAAGAAAGACAAATAGCCTTATTTCCTGGTGCTCAGCAGGTAAAATTACCCAGTCAAAGACTCTTTATTTCAACAATGATACAGTCACTTGTCTCACTTGACAAGTCATTTTACTCATTGTCATTGTGCTCCTGTTTTAGGCAACACACACACAATAACCCAACACTAACCACACACTAACTCAACATTAACCTCTCTGGGCTATGTGGGACGATTTCGTCCCACCTACGTAACAGCCACTTCAATCCAGTGGCGCGATTTTTGAATCGTTAGAAATGCTATAACTTCAATTTCTCAAACATATGACTATTTCACAGCTATTTAAAGACAAGAATCTCGTTAATCTAACCCCACTGTCCGATTTCAAAAAGGCTTTACAACAAAAGCAAAACATTAGATTATGTCAGCAGAGTACCCAGCCAGAAATAATCACACAGCCATTTTTCAAGCTAGCATATCATGTCACATAAACCCAAACCATATCTAAATGCAGCACTAACCTTTGATGATCTTCATCAGATGACACACCTAGGACATTGTGTTATACAATACATGCATGTCTGTTCAATCAAGTTCATATTTATATCAAAAACCAGCTTTTTACATTAGCATATGACGTTCAGAACTAGCATTCCCACCGAACACTTCCGGTGATTTTACTAAATTACTCACGATAAACGTTCACAAAAAGCATAACAATTATTTTAAGAATTATAGATACATTACCCCTCTATGCACTCGATATGTCCGATTTTAAAATAGCTTTTCGGATGAAGCACATTTTGCAATAATCTAAGTACATAGCCCGGCATTACAGGGCTAGCTATTTAGATACCCACCCAGTTCAGCCTCCACCAAAATCACATTTCCTATAAGAAAAATGTTCTTACCTTGCTTGTTCTTCATCAGAATACACTGCCAGGACTTCTACTTCAATAACAAATGTTGGTTTGGTCCCAAATAATCCATCGTTATGTTCCAACAGCGACGTTTTGTTCGTGAGTTCTAGAATGCTTCTTCGCGGTGTCGCGCATGGCGCATTGGCGTGTCAAAAATGTCTAAATATTCCATTACCGTACTTCGAAGCATGTCAACCGCTGTTTAAAACCAATTTTTATGCCATTTATGTCGTAGAGAAGTGTTAATATTCCGACCGGGAGTATGCATTGAGCCTAAACAGCCGAATAAAATTTCTCCTCAGAAGCGACTCATGCACGCGCATCATTGAAAGGTCCTCCGAGCATCCACTTACAAAAGGCGATAATATATTTCAACCTGAGGTTCCCTCGTAAACCTTCAGTTATTTCGCGGGCTCTGAGAGCCTATTGGAGCCCTGGGAATTGTCACGTTACAGCTAAGATCCTTACTTTTCAATAAAAAGAGGTAAGACGCACGACTCCTTGTCAGACAGGGTACTTCCTGCTTGAAGCCTTGTCAGGTTTTTGCCTGCCATAGGAGTTCTGTTATACTCACAGACACCATTCAAACAGTTTTAGAAAATTCAGAGTGTTTTCTATCCAAACCTGAACAATAATATGCATATTCTAGCTTCTGAGTTGGTGTAGGAGGCAGTTAAAAATGGGAACATATTTTTCCAAAATTCTCAATACTGCCCCCTATACCAAAGAGGTTAACCCAGCACTAACCCAACCTAACTAAACACTATCCCAACACTAACCCAACACTATCCCAACACTAACCCAATCCTAACCAAACACTAACCCAACACCAACCCAACCTAACCAAACACCAACCCAACCTAACCCAACGCCAACCCAACCTAAACTAACACTAACCAAACACAATCCCAACACTCTCCCAACACTAACTCAACACTGACCCAACACTGACCCTACACTGACCCAACACTGACCCAACACTGACCCAACACTGACCCAACACTGACCCAACCTAAACAAACACTAACCCAAACATTAACCCAACACTAACCCAACACCAACACTAACCCAACCTAACCAAAAACCAACCCAATCTAACCCAACACCAACCCAACCTAACCAAACACTAACCAAACACTAACCCAACACTATCCCAACACTAACCCAACACTAACCCAACACTAACCCAACCTAACCCAACACTAACCCAAACCACCCCAACACTAACCCAACCTAACCCAACACTAACCCAACACTAACCCAACACCAACCCAAAACTAACCCAACCTAACCCAACACTAACCCAACACCAACCCAACCTAACCCAACACTAACCAAACACAATCCCAACACTCTCCCAACACTAACCCAACACTAACACAACACTGACCCAACACTGACCCTACACTGACCCAACACTAACCCTACACTGACCCAACACTAACCCAACCTAAACAAACACTAACCCAAACATTAACCAAAGACTATCCCAACACTAACCCAACACCAACACCAACCCAACCTAACCAAAAACCAACCCAATCTAACCCAACACCAACCCAACCTAACCCAACACTGACCCAACCTAACCCAACACTGACCCAACACTAACCCAACCTAACCAAACACTAACAAAACACTAACCCAACACTAACCAAACACTAACCCAACACCAACCCAACCTAACCCAACCTAACCCAACACTATCCCAACCTAACCCAACACTAACCCAACCTAACCCAACACCAAACCTACACTAACCCAACCTAACAAAACACTATCCCAACACTAACCCAACACTAACCCAACACTAACCATACACTAACCCTACACTAACCCAACACCAAACCTACACTAACCCAACCTAACAAAACACTATCCCAACACTATCCCAACCTAACCCAACACTAACCCAACACTAACCCAACCAAACCAAACACTAATCCAACCTAACCCAACACTATCCCAACACTAACCCAACCCTAACCAAACACTAACCCAACACTAACCCAACCAAACCAAACACTATCCCAACCTAACCAAACACTATCCCAACACTAACCCAACACTATCCCAACAATAACCCAACCTAACCAAACACTAACCCAACACTAACCCAACACCAACCCAACCAAACACCAACCCAACCTAACCCAACACCAACCCAACCTAACCCAACACCAACCCAACGTAACCCAACACTGACCAACACTATCTAAACACTAACACAACACTGACCAACACTAACTAAACACTAACACAACGCTGACCCAACGCTGACCCAACGCTGACCCAACACTGTCCCAACCTAATCAAACACTAACCCAACACTAACCCAACACTAACCAAACCTAATCAAACACATCCCCAGGTGGAAAAAAAGTGGCCATACCCAAATGGTAGCCTATTCCCTATGTAGTGCACTACTTTTGACCAGTGCCCATAGTGTAGTAGTGCACTATTTTAGACCAGGATCTATAGGGTAGTAGTGCACTACTTTAGACCAGGGTTTATAGGGTAGTAGTGCACTATTTTAGACCAGGGTCTATAGGGTAGTAGTGCACTACTTTTGACCAGTGCCCATAGTGTAGTAGTGCACTATTTTAGACCAGGATCTATAGGGTAGTAGTGCACTATTTTAGACCAGGATCTATAGGGTAGTAGTGCACTATTTTAGACCAGGATCTATAGGGTAGTAGTGCACTATTTTAGACCAGAATCTATAGGGTAGTAGTGCACTACTTTAGACCAGGATCTATAGGGTAGTAGTGCACTACTTTAGACCAGGGTCTATAGGGTAGTAGTGCACTACTTTAGACCAGTGCCCATAGTGTAGTAGTGCACTACTTTAGACCAGGGTCTATAGGGTAGTAGTGCACTACTTTAGACCAGGGTCTATAGGGTAGTAGTGCACTACTTTAGACCAGGGTCTATAGGGTAGTAGTGCACTACTTTAGACCAGGGTCTATAGGGTAGTAGTGCACTACTTTAGACCAGGGTCTATAGGGTAGTAGTGCACTACTTTAGACCAGGGTCTATAGGGTAGTAGTGCACTACTTTTGACCAGTGCCCATAGTGTAGTAGTGCACTATTTTAGACCAGGATCTATAGGGTAGTAGTGCACTATTTTAGACCAGCATCTATAGGGTAGTAGTGCACTATTTTAGACCAGGATCTATAGGGTAGTAGTGCACTATTTTAGACCAGGATCTATAGGGTAGTAGTGCACTATTTTAGACCAGAATCTATAGGGTAGTAGTGCACTATTTTAGACCAGGATCTATAGGGTAGTAGTGCACTATTTTAGACCAGGATCTATAGGGTAGTAGTGCACTACTTTTGACCAAGGCCCAGGGGAATTAAGTGCTATTTGGACACAGCCTTGAGATGAATGAGACATTTTTTTAATCACACTGATATGTGGGACTAGAGACAATGGAAAGTTATAACACTTTCTGTATATTTTAAATAAATTTGGGAAACAAATGCATACATAGGTGGCCAAATCAAGTGTTGTATACTTTTATTCCATGTGTGTCGTTCAATAAGTAATAATCAAAGAGATGCATACACTCTTTAAAAGAAAGGTTTCGGCTGTGCCCATAGGAGAACCCTTTTTTGGTTCCAGGTAGAGCCACTTTTGGGGTTCCATGTAGAACCCTCTGTGGAAAGGGTTCTACATTGAACCCAAAAGGGTTCTACCTGTAACCAAAAATGGTTCTTCAAAGGCTTGTCGTACAAGGACAGCCGAAGAACCCTTTTAAGTTCTAGACAGCATCTTATTTTCTAACAGTGTGTAATTTGTAGCTTTGATGTGTTGCTGAATTTAGTTTGAATTGATTCCACAGGTTACTTTGATAGCATTTCATACCATTTCTCTAGGTAGAAGATAAGAAAATGAACGGGAGAAAGGGCGAGAAGGAAAAGAGAGAGAATTCCATCTGATGATCAGCTCCTACACTGCAGACAGGTGTGAAGTTCAGGTTCCACACTGCAGGGAGGTGTGAAGGTCAGCTCCCATACTGCAGATAGGTGTGAAGGTCAGATAGGTGTGAAGGTCAGCTCCCACACGGCAGAGAGGTGTGAAGGTGGGGTTCTACACTGCAGATAGGTGTGAAGGTGGGGTTCTACACTGCAGATAGGTGTGAAGGTCAGGTTCTATGCTTCAGACAGGTGTGAAGGTGGGGTTCTACACTGCAGATAGGTGTGAAGGTGGGGTTCTACACTGCAGATAGGTGTGAAGGTCAGGTTCTATGCTTCAGACAGGTGTGAAGGTGAGCTCCCACACTGCAGAGAGGTGTGAAGGTCAGGTTCTACACTGCAGAGAGGTGTGAAGGTCGGGTTCTTCACTGCAGATAGGTGTGAAGGTCGGGTTCTACACTGCAGAGAGGTGTGAAGGTGGGGTTCTACACTGCAGACAGGTGTGAAGGTGGGGTTCTACACTGCAGATAGGTGTGAAGGTCAGGTTCTACACTGCAGAGAGGTGTGAAGGTCGGGTTCTACACTGCAGATAGGTGTGAAGGTTGGGTTCTACACTGCAGAGAGGTGTGAAGGTGGGGTTCTACACTGCAGACAGGTGTGAAGGTGGGGTTCTACACTGCAGATAGGTGTGAAAATCGGGTTCTAGACTGCAGAGAGGTGTGAAAGTGGGGTTCTACACTGCAGAGAGGTGTGAAGATGGGGTTCTACACTGCAGATAGGTGTGAAGGTCAGGTTCTACACTGCAGAGAGGTGTGAAGGTCAGCTCCCACACTGCAGAGAGGTGTGAAGGTCGGGTTCTACACTGCAGATAGGTGTGAAGGTCAGGTTGTACACTGCAGATAGGTGTGAAAGTCGGGTTCTACACTGCAGATAGGTGTGAAGGTCAGGTTCTACACTGCAGAGAGGTGTGAAGGTCAGCTCCCACACTGCAGAGAGGTGTGAAGGTCAGGTTCTACACTGCAGACAGGTGTGAAGGTCAGGTTCTCCACTGCAGAGAGGTGTGAAGCTCAGCTCCCACACTGCAGAGAGGTGTGAAAGTGGGGTTCTACACTGCAGACAGGTGTGAAGGTGGGGTTCTACACTGCAGAGAGGTGTGAAGATGGGGTTCTACACTGCAGATAGGTGTGAAGGTCAGGTTCTACACTGCAGAGAGGTGTGAAGGTCAGCTCCCACACTGCAGAGAGGTGTGAAGGTTGGGTTCTACACTGCAGATAGGTGTGAAGGTCAGGTTGTACACTGCAGATAGGTGTGAAAGTCGGGTTCTATACTGCAGATAGGTGTGAAGGTCAGGTTCTACACTGCAGAGAGGTGTGAAGGTCAGCTCCCACACTGCAGAGAGGTGTGAAGGTCAGGTTCTACACTGCAGACAGGTGTGAAGGTCAGGTTCTCCACTGCAGAGAGGTGTGAAGATCAGCTCCCACACTGCAGAGAGGTGTGAAGGTCAGCTCCCACACTGCAGAGCGGTGTGAAGGTCGGGTTCTACACTGCAGATAGGTGTGAAGGTCGGGTTCTACACTGCAGAGAGGTGTGAAGGTGGGGTTCTTCACTGCAGATAGGTGTGAAGGTCAGCTCCCACACTGCAGACAGATGTGAAGGTAGGGTTCTACACTGCATATAGGTGTGGAACAGCCTCTGTCTGCGGAATTATTTCCAGGTTTATAACAAAACCCTGCCCTTGTAGATACGACACACATTCCAAATGGCACCCTATTCCCTTTGAAGTGCAGAACTTTTAATCAGGGCCCATAGGGAATAGCATGCCATTTGGAAGCAGCCACGGTGAATACATGTGTCTGTATGAATGCATTAAGGGTGGGTATGAATGCATTAAGGATGGGTGTGAATGCATTAAGGCTGGGTATGAATGCATTAAGGGTGGGTATGAATGCATTAGGGCAGGGGATGAATGCATTAAGACTGGGTATGAATGTATTAAGACTTGGTATGAATGCATTAAGACTGGGTATGAATGCATTAAGACTGGGTATGAATGTGTTAAGACTTGGTTTGAATGCATTAAGACTGGGTATGAATGCATTAAGACTTGGTATGAATGCATTAAGACTTGGTATGAATGCATTAAGACTGGGTATGAATGTATTAAGACTTGGTATGAATGCATTAAGACTTGGTATGAATGCATTAAGACTGGGTATGAATGCATTAAGACTTGGTATGAATGCATTAAGACTTGGTATATATATGTGTGTAGGGGGGTAATCTCTCTATATGTGTGAGGGGGGGTGATATCTCTATATGTGTGTGGAGGGGGGGTGGTAGGGATTTCTCTATATATGTGTGTGTGTGTGTGTGTGTGTGTGTGTGTGTGTGTGTGTGTGTGTGTGTGTGTGTGTGTGTGTGTGTGTGTGTGTGTGTGTGTGTTCCCAGAATGAATAGGTTCGTTTTAGCATCTTAATGATAGTGGAACGCTTGTAATTATCCTGGTGTCAGACAACCCGACGTCGCACCGCCAGCCGCCTGCCCGTCACACCTCCTGGGCCTTGTTACCACGGTAATTTGTGGTGGATTGTGGCGTAGCAGATGTGATTGGATTATTGGAGGATGTTGTGTGTCCCAAATGGCACCTCATTCCCTATTTAGTGCACTACTACCCCAGATTAGCTTGATCAAATATAGTGCACAATATAGGGAATAGGGTTCCATAGGGCTCTGGTCAAAAGTAGTGCACTATATAGGGAATTGTATTCCATAGGGCTCTGGTCTAAAGTAGTGCACTATATAGGGAATAGGGTTCCATAGGTCTCTGGTCAAAAGTAGTGCACTATATAGGGAATTGTATTCCATAGGGCTCTGGTCTAAAGTAGTGCACTATATAGGGAATAGGGTTCCATAGGGCTCTGGTCAAAAGTAGTGCACTATGTAGGGAATAGTATTCCATTCAGGACACCCCTGGATCCCTCTGGGTGTGGTGTCGCCATGGCTACAGGATAAATTCTTCCATTGCAACATTCCAAATGTGAAAATATTGTCCGGGTAAAGTATAAGTAATATGTTTTCACTAAAGATTGAGTGCTGGGGATTTCTATTTCTGTCCATGGTCCTGATTATGCCACGTTAACTTCAGAAAGATGGAAAGTAGACTAGCACACTGCCATCTTAAAGTTGTCGACTGGATGGGGATTCCTATGTGGTACAAGCAATCAGTCAATGGTCAGAGCATTGTCAGAGTCAAAGTGGAAATCTCTATGATCATGGAAATATCTATTTGTCATGGTATATTATTCATAGCCCTGTTGTAATTTAAGGAATAACTGCTTTTGAAAAGGATGAACAGCAACTGACTAACAGAGGAACTGTCACGATCATCGTAATAATTGGACCAAGGCGCAGCGTGAGTAGCGTTCCACATTATTTATTAAAGTGAAAACTTAGAACAAAACAAATAAAGAAACAACGAACCGTAACTAAGAGGTGTCACTAACTCAAAACAATATCCCATAAACACAGGTGGGAAAAATGCTAGTCAAATATGATTCCCAATTAGAGACAAAGATTCCCAGCTGCCTCTAATTGGGAATCATACAAATCACCAACATAGAAATTATAAACTAGAACCCCACATAGAAAATATAAACTAGACTAACCCCCCAGTCATGCCCTGACCTACTCCATCATAGAAAATAAGGACTCTCTATGGTCAGGACGTGACAGTACCCCTCCCAAAAACCTGAAACCAGGGTGGGTGTCTAGTGTCGGTGGCGGCTCTGGTGCAGGACGAAGAACCCTCTCATCCCGCGCATCCGCCAGCATCGGAGGCGGCTCTGGTGCGGGACGAAGAACCCACTCAGCTCGCGGATCCAACATCTTTGGTGGCGGCTCTGGTGCGGGCCGAAGAACCCGCTCATCCCGCGGATCCAGCCATGGACCCAGGCTGAACACTGTGCCTGGACTGGACCTAGATGCCGAGGAAGGCTCCTGCCATGGAGCGGGACTGGACACCGGCCCTGGCCTGGACATCGGCACAGAGGAAGACTCCTGCCATGGAGCGGGACTGGACGCTGTGCTCAGACTGGGCATCGGCACAGAGGAAGACTCCTGCCATGGAGCGGGACTGGACACCGGCTCTGGCCTGGACATCGGTGCAGAGGAAGACTCCTGCCATGGAGCGGGACTGGACGCTGTGCTCGGACTGGGCATCGGCACAGAGGAAGGCTCCTGCCCTGGAGCTGGAGGTTCTGGACCGTTTCAGGAGGTTCCGGACAGTGGACCGTCTCAGGAGGTTCCGGACAGTGGACCGTCTCAGGAGGTTCCGGACAGTGGACCGTCTCAGGAGGTTCCGGACTGTGGACCGTCTCAGGAGGTTCCAGACTGTGGACCGTCTCAGGAGGTTCCGGACTGTGGACCGTCTCAGGAGGTTCCGGACTGTGGACCATCGCCGGAAGCTCCGGACTGGGAACTGTCGCCGGAAGCTCTGGACTGGGAACCGTCACCGGAAGCTCTGGACTGGGAACCGTCGCCAGAAGCTCTGGACTGGGAACTGTCACCAGAAGCTCTGGACTGTGAAGATGCACTGGAAGCCTGGTGTGTGGAGCTGGCACAGGATGCACTGGGCTGTGGAGGCGCACTGGAGACCTGGTGTGTAGAACCGGCATCAATGGTACCGGTTCGATGACACACCTCGCATGGTGAGTGCGAGGAGCAGGCACAGGACGTACCGGACTGGGAAGGCACACTTGAGGGAGAGTGTGAGGAGCAGACACAGGACGTACCGGACTAGGGACACGCACTTCAGGGAGAGTGTGAGGAGGAGACACATGACGTACCTGACTGGAGATGCGCACTTGAGACCAGAAGCGTGGAACCGGCACAGGTTGCACCAGACTGCTAACCGGATCCTCTGGTCAGATGTTGAGCAGAACACACTTGCACAACATCTCTCTCATCTCACTCTCTCCTAACTTCGCCATTGCCTCCTTGACAGTCTCTGGCTCTTCCCTCTGCTCAGTCACCAGCTCCATGTGCCCCCCCCCCAAAAAAACTTGGGGTTGTCCTTGAGCTTTTTGTAGCCGCGAACCATGTCTTCGTCGCTGTCCTTCATTATCTCCTTCCGATGTCCAGAAATCCTTCACCTGGTGAACACACTGCTTGGTCCTGGTTGGATGGGATATTCTGTCACGATCATCATAATAATTGGACCAAGGCGCAGCGTGAGTAGCGTTCCACATTATTTATTAAAGTGAAAACTTAGAACAAAACAAATAAAGAAACAACGAAACGTGACTGAGGTGCTACGTGCACTAACTCAAAACAATATCCCATAAACACAGGTAGGAAAAATGCTAGTTAAATATGATCCCCAATTAGAGACAACAATTCCCAGCTGCCTCTAATTGGGAATCATACAAATCACCAACATAGAAATTATAAACTAGAACCCCACATAGAAAATATAAACTAGACCAACCCCCCAGTCACGCCCTGACCTACTCTACCATAGAAAATAAGGACTCTCTACGGTCAGGACGTGACAGGAACTGGATAACCGGATAACTCAATGAATTATTGAGCTCTTTAATTAAGGAAGGAGACTTTAGTCTATTATACACACACACACAAACACACACACTTCTTTTCTTTTGCAATTCCCTTTGAGGAACAATGGTTTATACTGATATTTTGAGAAGTAGAAAAACAAGAGTCTTCTTTAAAAGTCTGTAGATTTAATTGATCTCCCTTTCAGTCTCTCCCTCCATGGAATCTGAATGTTTAATTACAGGGAATGAGGAAGAGATGCTTTACTCCTCTTCAAACAGAATAGACCAAGTAAGTAACCAATTACAAACAATTTATTCAAAATCTTGACATTGTTTTCTTCAATTTTGAAACTTTTCTCCAAATAAGAAAGCTGAAAATAAACATAAATACGATTCTAAAGTCTTTGTTGCTTTGCCATACATCTCATGGAGAAAGAGAGGATTCCCCTGCTGATTGTGTCTACAACGGAACCCTACTGGAACACTGTTGATTGTGTCTACAACAGAACCCTACTAGAACACTGTTGATTGTGTCTACAACAGAACCCTACTGGATTACTGTTGATTGTGTCTACAACAGAACCCTACTGGAACACTGTTGATTGTGTCTACAACAGAACCCTACTGGATTACTGTTGATTGTGTCTACAACAGAACCCTACTGGAACACTGTTGATTGTGTCTACAACAGAACCCTACTAGAACACTGTTGATTGTGTCTACAACAGAACCCCACTGGATTACTGTTGATTGTGTCTACAACAGAACCCTACTGGAACACTGTTGATTGTGTCTACAACAGAACCCTACTAGAACACTGTTGATTGTGTCTACAACAGAACCCTACTGGAACAAGTCAGTTAAGACAAAATTCTTATTTAAAATCTAATTATCATTTGTTAGATTTTAGCTGATTTTGCTCTGGCTAGCATTAGTTTCTGCTCTTGTTGTCGTTTATGTAAATACCTGAGGGAGAGAGAGCCTACCTTTTCATGGTTGTTTGATCAATATGATTGTGAAGTTCCCAAATGCCCTACTGCCTGTAAACACAGTCCAGTTCATAGTGAATGATGGCAGGTCCTACTGCCTGTAAACACAGTCCAGTTCATAGTGAATGATGGCAGGTCCTACTGTCTGTAAACACAGTCCAGTTCAAAGTGAATGATGACAGGTCCTACTGTCTGTAAACACACAGTCCAGTTCATAGTGAATGATGGCAGGTCCTACTGCCTGTAAACACACAGTCCAGTTCAAAGTGAACGATGGCAGGTCCTACTATCTGTAAACACACAGTCCAGTTCATAGTGAATGATGGCAGGTCCTACTGTCTGTAAACACAGTCCAGTTCAAAGTGAATGATGACAGGTCCTACTGTCTGTAAACACACAGTCCAGTTCATAGTGAACGATGGCAGGTCCTACTGCCTGTAAACACACAGTCCAGTTCAAAGTGAACGATGGCAGGTCCTACTGTCTGTAAATACACAGTCCAGTTCATAGTGAATGATGGCAGGTCCTACTGTCTGTAAACACACAGTCCAGTTCAAAGTGAATGATGGCAGGTCCTACTGTCTGTAAACACAGTCCAGTTCATAGTGAATGATGACAGGT
The DNA here is from genome assembly GCF_901001165.1 of Salmo trutta. Lineage (NCBI taxonomy): Eukaryota > Metazoa > Chordata > Actinopteri > Salmoniformes > Salmonidae > Salmo > Salmo trutta. The sequence continues at coordinate 39,034,886 of NC_042990.1, read as the reverse complement.
CCCTACTGTCTGTAAACACACAGTCCAGTTCATAGTGAATGATGGCAGGCCCGTATGGCTCATGGCTTATTTGCATATAGGCCTACTGTAGCTCTGATTGGATATGGTGCACTGGTCTGTGTAGACTCCGGTCCTGGACAAGGTAGATGTTTTACATTAAGTTTTATTTACTGCAGTGTCTATTAATTGTCCAAACGCACGGACACTTTCCCAATCTACAGTATGATGCTATAGCATTTTTACGAACGCCTTATTATACATCATTACCAAACATTCAATGAATTCATGAACACGTGAAAACGATCATATCTAAGTGCTGGCTTGTCATTAAAATGTACCAAAAAAAAAAAAGGTGCCATGTTCTTCCTGAGGGTGTATATGAACAGATTTGAATAAGATTTAATGTTGTTAAAATGCTGTCAGTTTCACTTTAAAAGCATTCCCCTACTGACATAGCTTTTCAGTCCAGGGCTAGGCTTAATGATCTGTGTCTGGGAAACCGGACAGAAATCGATGCATCGTCCCTCGACCCCAGCGAACAGCCGACGGTTAACCACAGCAAATTAATCCTGCGCTCTGAGATCCGCCCCAGCTGTCTTCTATTACACAGAGCTACAGCTCTGACAAGACACCGCTCATAGATAATGCATGGAGGTGCAAGTGTGTTTGTGTGTGTGTGTCCTAAACAAATCTTCTACTCCCAGCTAAGGGATGGATCCAATGCCCCTGGAGGTCAGAAAAAGTGATTCTATAACAACCTCAAAGCACAGCTCAAGAAAAGCCATATGTATCAAAAACCTGGGGCAGATCCTCATGGAGGGACTGCTATTACTAGTACTACTACCAATTCTACAACAACTACTGCTACTACTACTACTACTGCTACTACTGCTACTACTGCTACTGATACTGCTACTATTACTACTACTACTACTGCTACTACTGCTACTACTGATACTACTACTACTACTACTACTAATACTACTACTACTACTACTACTACTACTGTTACTGCTACTACTGCTACTGCTACTACTACTACTACTACTGCTGCTACTACTGCTGCTACTGCTGCTACTGCTACTACTACTACTACTACTACTACTACTACTACTGCTGATACTGCTACTACTACTACTATTGCTACTAAAACTACTACTGCTACTGCTACTACTATTACTACTACTGCTACTGCTACTACTAGTACTACTACTGCTACTACAGCTACTACTGCTACTACAACTACTACTGCTACTACAGCTACTACTGCTACTGCTACTACTAGTACTACTACTGCTACTACTACTTCTGCTACTACTGCTCCTACAGCTACTACTGCTACTACAGCTACTACTACTACTGCTACTACACTACTACTGCTACTACTACTACTACAGCTACTACTGCTACTACAGCTACTACTGCTACTACTGCTACTGGTACTGCTACTGCTACTACTGCTGATACTGCTACTACTACTACAACTACTACTGCTACTGCTACTACTAGTACTACTACTGCTACTACTGCAGATACTGCTACTACTACTAATATTGCTAATTCAACTATTACTGCTACTGCTACTACTAGTACTACTACTGCTACTGCTACTACTAGTACTACTACTGCTACTACTACTGCCACTACTACTACTGCTACAACAACTACTACTGCTACAATAACTACTACTGCTACTACTGCTACTGCTACTGCTACTTCTACTACTGCTACTTCTACTACTGCTACTACTACTACTGCTACTACTTCTGCTGCTACTACTACTGCTACTGCTACTACTACTACTACTGCTACTATTACTACTACTACTACTACTACTACTGCTACTACTACTACTGCTGCTGTGACTACTACTACTATTATTGCTAATGCTATTACTACTACTGCTACTACAACTACTAATGCTGCTACTACTACTACTGCTACTATAGCTACTACTGCTACTGCTACTGCTGCTACTGCTGCTATTGCTACTGCTACTACAGCTGATACTGCTACTACAACTACTACTGCTACTACTACTGCTACTACTACTTCTACTGCTACTACTGCTACTACTACAACTACTACTGCCACTACTACTGCTACTGCTGCTACTACTGCTACTGCTGCTACTACTACTGCTACTACAACTACTACTGCTGCAACTGCTACTACTACTACTACTACTACTACTCCTGCTACTACTGCTACTGCTACTGCTGCTACTACTGCTACTTCAACTACTACTACTGCTACTACTACTATTACTACCACTACTACAACTACTACTGTTAATGCTGCCACTACTACAGCTACTACTACTACTACTACTACTGCTACAACTGCTACTGCTGCTACCACTACTACAACTACTACTGCTGCTACTACTACTACTCCTGCTGCTACTACTGCTACTACTACTGCTACTACTACTACTCCTGCTACTGCTCCTACTACTACTGCTACTACAACTACTACTACTCCTGCTACTGCTCCTACTACTACAACTACTACTACTCCTGCTACTACTGCTACTACCACAACTACTACTACTACTACTACTCCTGCTACTACTGCTACTTGAACTACTACTACTCCTGCTACTGCTCCTACTACTACTGCTACTACAACTACTACTACTCTTGCTACTACTGCTACTACCACAACTACTACTACTACTACTACTACTACTACTACTAATACTACTACTCCTGCTACTACTGCTACTACTACTGCTGCTACTATTGCTACTTCAACTACTACTACTGCTACTACTACTACTACTACCACCACTACTACAACTACTACTGTTAATGCTGCCACTACTACAGCTACTACTACTACTACTACTACTGCTACAACTGCTACTGCTGCTACCACTACTACAACTACTACTGCTGCTACTACTTCTACGACTGCTGCTACTACTTCTACGAATGCTGCTACTACTGCTACTACTACTGCAACTACTAATTCTCCTGCTACTGCTCTTACTACTACTGCTACTACAACTACTACTACTCCTGCTACTGCTCCTACTACTACAACTACTACTACTCCTGCTACTACTGCTACTACCACAACTACTACTACTACTCCTGCTACTACTACTGCTGCTACAACAACTACTACTGCTACTGCTACTTCTTCTGCTACTACTACTACTGCTACTACTACTGCTGCTACTACTGCTACTTCAACTACTACTACTCCTGCTCCTACTACTACTACTGCTACTACTGCTACTGCTGCTACTGGTAATACTACAACTACTACTGTTAATGCTGCTATTACTACAGCTACTACTACTAGAACTACTACTGCTACTACTACTACTACTGCTACTACTACTACTCCTGCCACTACTGCTACTTCAACTACTCCCGCTACTGTTCCTACTACTACTGCTACTACTACAACTACTACTACTCCTGCTACTACTGCTACTACCACAACTAATACTACTACTACTACTCCTATTACTACTAATACTGCTACTACTGCTACTTCAACTACTACTACTGCTGCTACTACTACTACTACTACTACCACTACTACAACTACTACTGTTAATGCTGCTACTACTACAGCTACTATTAATACTACTACTACTGCTACAACTGCTACTGCTGCTACCACTTCTACAACTACTACTGCTGCTACTACTTCTACTACTGCTGCTACTACTACTACTACTGCTACTACTACTACTGCTACTACTACTACTACTACTACTGCTACTACTACTACTACTGCTACTACAACTACTACTACTACTCCTGCTACTGCTACTACTACTACTGCTACTACTGCTACTGCTACTGCTACAACTGCTACTGCTGCTGCAACTACTACTACTCCTGCTACTACTACTGCTACTACTGCTACTTCAACTACTACTACTCCTGCTCCTGCTACTGCTCCTGCTACTACTACTACTGCTACTACTACTACTACTACTACTGCTACTACTACTACTCCTGCTACTACTACTACTGCTACTACTACTACTCCTGCTACTGCTCCTACTACTACTGCTACTACAACTACTACTACTACTCCTGCTACTGCTACTACTAATACTGCTACTACTGCTACTGCTACTGCTACAACTGCTACTGCTGCTGCAACTACTACTACTCCTGCTCCTACTACTACTGCTACTACAACTACTACTACTCCTGCTACTACTGCTACTACTACTACTGCTACTACTAGTCCTGCTACTGCTCCTACTACTACTGCTACTACAACTACTACTACTCCTGCTACTGCTCCTACTACTACTGCTACTACTGCTACTACTACTGCTACTTCAACTACTACTGCTACTGCTGCTATTACTACTGCTACTACAACTACTACTACTCTTGCTACTGCTACTACTGCTACTACTACTGTTACTGCTACTACTGCTACTACTACTACTGCTACTACTACCACTGCTACTACTACTGTTACTACTACTACTGCTACTACTGCTGCTACTGCTACTGCTGCTACTACTGTTGATACTACTATTACTACTACTGCTACAACTGCTACTACTACTATTACTACTACTG
>NC_042990.1:38870321-39025321 GCF_901001165.1 Salmo trutta | reverse complement strand
CTACTGCTACTGCTGCTACTGGTAACACTACTGCTGATACTACTACTACTGCTAGAACTGCTACTGCTGCTACCACTACTACTACTGCTACTACTACTGCTACTTCAACTACTACTACTCCTGCTACTGCTCCTACTGCTACTACTACTGCTACTACTACTGCTGCTACTACTACTGCTACTTCAACTACTACTACTCCTGCTACTGCTCCTACTACCGCTACTACAACTACTATTACACATAAAACAAAAGATAAAAACAGTACATCATATAACATTATTACCCCACTACATATCTACAATACAGCATGTATAATATGTGGTAGTTAATGTCTGCATTACCAAATGAGGAGAGTTACAAACTTCACACACCAGTCAGAGTTATACTTAAACTACATCTTTAATAATAAGAGCTTTGCAATAGCACTGACTTTCAACGATTCCCTATTTCCAATGAAACGTTGAGAGTGACAACACATAAGTACAAAGATCTTTTATAGCCAAGATACACCCCTCTCAACCTACATGACGGACAACAGATACATAGAATGGTCACAAGGTTAAGATTTGTATGAAAGATATCTATAAAACATAGCAGACAGCAACTGCTGTGTCAACAGTTTTCATTGTATAGATCAGTGTCTGGCCCTCCTACTCCAAACTGGAACCTTCTCTTCCTGGTACGGTATAGAACAGAACCATTAGCTCATCCAATGGCATAACTCAATTGTCAACTCTAGATACTCCCATCTCAAGTAAAACCCCTTCTTGACCCATCTCCTGGACAAGCTCACTGAGGGGAGTGAGTCTCTAGGTCATACACTATCCCAGGATAAGTGCAACATCAGAGAGGACATACAATGGTTCCATACACTGCCATACACCTCCCCCCAATGCCAAAGGAGGGAGTGGCTTGCGCATAGACATTGTGGAGACAAGTAATTGGGTCCCCATTAATCACGCCATCCCTTCACATGGTTTAAGAATAGGTAAAGACACATTCACATATGAAGACAATGTTTCATCCTGTCCTCTTCCCTTTCTGATATTCTGCATAGCACCAGAGACATGTGAAAGACAAGTCTGACTTCTCCCCTCTCTGGGCCCCAAGTGACTAAGCCCTAGCTAAGCCATTGGATGAGCTAATGGTTCTGTTCTATACCATACCAGGGTGAGACTGCCAACACCAGAGTCCAAAGAAATACATTATAATAACAAGTATATCACATAAGCATATTATGCAGATAAGACATCTTAATTACTTATGTTACCCAACTAATTCTGATTCATCCACCACAAATACCACCATACAACAATATTACAAGGTAGGTGTGTGTAGAGCGTGTGTGTCTCTTCACAGTCCCTCTGTTCAATAATGTGTATTTTTATCTGTTTTAAAAAAATATATAATTTCTCTGCTTGCATCAGTTACCTGATGTGGAATAGAGTTCCATGTTGTCATGGCTATATGTAGTACTGTGCGCTTCCCGTAGTCTGTTCTAGACGTGGGGATTGTGGAAGAGACCTCTGGTGGCATGTCTTGTGGGGTATGCATGGGTATCTGAGCTGTGTGCTAGTAGTTTAAACAGACAGCTCGGTGCAGTCAGCTTGTCAACATGCTCACATGGTTCTAAATGGAACCTGTATGGTTCTATAAAGAAGCCTTTCCTAAGGTTCTATAAAGAAGCCTTTCCTAAGGTTCTATAAAGAACCATTATTAAGGAAGGTTCTATAAAGAAGCCTTTCCTAAGGTTCTATAAAGAAGCCTTTCCTAAGGTTCTATAAAGAAGCCTTTCCTAAGGTTCTATATAGAAGCCTTTCCTAAGGTTCTATAAAGAACCATTAAGGAACATTCTATAAAGAAGCCTTTCCTAAGGTTCTATAAAGAACCATTATTAAGGAAGGTTCTATAAAGAAGCCTTTCCTAAGGTTCTATATAGAAGCCTTTCCTAAGGTTCTATAAAGAAGCCTTTCCTAAGGTTCTATAAAGAACCATTAAGGAACATTCTATAAAGAAGCCTTTCCTAAGGTTCTATAAAGAACCATTAAGGAAGGTTCTATATTGCACCAATAAAAAAAAGTTCCGCTATAGTTACAACCCTTTTCATGGTTCTTTATAGAACCTTTATGGAGAATGGTTCTATAAAGAACCATGTTCAATCTGAAAGGTTCTTCGTAGATCATTTTGAAGAACCATAAAGGGTATTTTAATCTGGTCAGCCATATTATATTATTACATTCCAGAGGTGTTATTATTGTGTTAATTTACGAGTTGAATTAAGTTAACTACCTCTGGAACAGCTGGTGATCCCTGAGGAGAGAATTGAGAACCACTGACTGATTTAGTCACTCATGGTTGCACAATAAAAGCTGTGAGCAAACCACGCCCCACAATATTCAAATCAGCTGCCTCCCCTATATTTTAATTATCAGTAGAAGAGAAAATTACCTTCTTGTGAACTGGGCGAGAGAGAGAGGAGAGAGATAGAGAGATAGAGAGGAGAGAGATAGAGAGCGAGAGGAGAAAGATAGAGAGGAGAGAGAGATAGAGAGGAGAGAGATAGAGGAGAGAGATAGAGAGATAGAGAGAGGAGAGAGATAGAGAGAGAGAGAGGAGAGAGATAGAGAGCGAGAGGAGAGAGAGAAAGAGAGAGAGCGAGAGGAGAGAGAGGAGAGAGAGAGAGGAGAGAGAGATAGAGAGGAGAGAGATAGAGAGAGGAGAGAGAGAGGAGAGAGAGAGAGGAGAGGAGAGAGGAGAGAGAGAGAGATAGAGAGGAGAGAGAGAGGAGAGAGAGAGAGAGAGAGAAGAGAGAGATAGAGAGCGAGAGGAGAGAGAGAGAGAGGAGAGAGATGGAGAGAGATAGAGAGGAGAGAGAGCGAGCGAGATAGAGAGAGAGTGAGAGAGAGGAGAGAGAGATTTTTTTTTACAATGATTTGCACCATCAGTTCGGTCATGCCAACCCAGACTGGTCTCTGCGAGCTTGGTTACACACACCTGGAGATTACAGAACAGACGGAGATAGAAAGAGATGAGATAACGACAGAGGGAGGACAAAAATAGAATAACAATTTCCTTAGAATACTTGGCCCACCCCATAGCCAGAGAGACACCCAAGTAGACAACGACCTCCACCAATATGATTACAACTCCTTCGATGACAAACACAGTCCGGCAGTTGTCCTCTGTTTCCATCCCTGGTGGTCAAACACAGTCTTCTCCGGAAGTTGTCCTCTGTTTCCATCCCTGGTGGTCAAACACAGTCTTCTCCGGAAGTTGTCCTCTGTTTCCATCCCTGGTGGTCAAACACATCTTCTCCATGTCCATGATTCACAAAATCACAATGAAGGTCCCAAATGGCACCCTATTCCCTATGTAGTGCACTACCTTTGACATGTGCCCGTAGTGCTTTGCTGCAAAGTAGTGCACTACATAAGAGTGGGACAGAGGGATTGGTCCGTGGGCTGTCCCCATAGGACCTTGTGGTGGGAGCAAACCTTCATTAGAATTCCTGTATTGTAGCCTGCATGTACCTGCTGTCTCTGAAGGCTAGGCCTGACACACACAGACAGACAGACAGACAGACAGACAGACAGACAGACAGACAGACAGACAGACAGACAGACAGACAGACAGACAGACAGACAGACAGACAGACAGACAGACAGACAGACAGACAGACAGACAGACAGACTCACACACACAGACAAACAAACACACACACACACAAACACACACACACAAACACCCCTCCCCACAACCCCCCCCCCCCCCCCACACACACATACACAATCACAAAGCATAGAAACTAATGCATAATTCATTGTAATATAGCAAATGAAGTATGGTTCTCTGGGTGCCTGTGACAGTATAGTAATAGACCTAAAGGCATTAGCTGACCAATCTGCACATAAACAAATTATGAATAAAACCTAGAGTGCTGGGAACTGCTGGGGGAGGGATAAACTGGGGGAGGAAGCTACTGGAGGAGGGAGCTGCTGGGAAAGGAAGGGAGCTGCTGGGGGAGGAAGCTACTGGAGGAGGGAGCTGCTGGGGAAGGAAGCTACTGGAGGAGGAAGCTACTGGAGGAGGGAGCTGCTGGGGGAGGAAGGGACCTGCTGGGGGAGGAAGCTACTGGAGGAGGGACCTGCTGGGGGAGGAAGCTACTGGAGGAGGGAGCTGCTGGGTGAGGAAGGGACCTGCTGGGGGAGGAAGGGAAATGCTGGGGGAGGAAGCTACTGGAGGAGGGAGCTGCTGGGAAAGGAAGGGAGCTGCTGGGTGAGGAAGCTACTGGAGGAGGGAGCTGCTGGGGAAGGAAGCTACTGGAGGAGGAAGCTACTGGAGGAGGGAGCTGCTGGGGGAGGAAGGGACCTGCTGGGGGAGGAAGCTACTGGAGGAGGGACCTGCTGGGGGAGGAAGCTACTGGAGGAGGGAGCTGCTGGGTAAGGAAGGGACCTGCTGGGGGAGGAAGCTACTGGAGGAGGGACCTGCTGGGGGAGGAAGCTACTGGAGGAGGGAGCTGCTGGGTAAGGAAGGGACCTGCTGGGGGAGGAAGGGAGATGCTGGGGGAGGAAGCTACTGGAGGAGGGAGCTGCTGGGGCAGGAAGCTACTGGAGGAGGGAGCTGCTGGGGCAGGAAGGGACCTGCTGGGGGATGAAGCTACTGGAGGAGGGAGCTGCTGGGGAAGGAAGGGACCTGCTGGGGGAGGAAGGGACCTGCTGGGGGAGGAAGCTACTGGAGGAGGGACCTGCTGGGGAAGGCAACACTCCAGATGTAAGACATGAACACATCCAGCCTAATTACATTCCATCAATATGAGGAGAGAGAAAGGGAGAGAACACAGAGGATCAATGTTAAATTGAATTGTTCCTCATCAAGCCCATGAGAGAAGGTGATCTGTCACCATGCATATACACATACTTTACATAACATACTTTACATAACATACTTTAAATAACACACTTTACATAACATACTTCACATAACACACTTTACATAACATACTTTACATAACACACTTTACATAACACTTTACATAACATACTTTACATAATGTACTTTACATAATGTACTTTACATAACACACTTTACATAATGTACTTTACATAACACACTTTACATAACACACTTTACATAACACACTTTAAATAACGTACTTTACATAACGTACTTTACATAACATACTTTACATAACATACTTTACATAACATTATGGTGACATATGTTGCAAATCAACAACTTATTTTCTGAACAGAAAGATTACCCAAGTAATACTTTCCTATGGTACACTTTTGTTGAGTTGTCTTCCGTACAAGGTGTTTTCACATTAGCTTTGTCGCAAACCATTCTCTGTGATGTCACAAACAATTCTCTGTAATGTCCCAAATCATTCTCTGTGATGTCACAAATCCTTCTCTGTGATGTCACAAACCATTCTCACTGATGTCATGAACCATTCTCTGTGACATTGTAAACCTCTCACTCAGATGTCACAAACCTGTTTTCTCTTCCTCTCCCTAGTTATGTCACAATAATAATTCTGCTTTCTCCTCAGCTCTGGGTCATTCCGTAACCCTCTCAGACATCTAGTTAGGTGTTAAAGGAGATTTGTTCAGAGCTCTGCCTGCTCCCAATCTTTGAAGGTGGATTACTGTGTTAGTGATAGACTGATAGTGACTCATGTCTCAGTTGCATCCCAAATGGCCCCCTATTCCCTACATCTGGGGTAGGCAACTAGATTCAGCCGCGAGCGAAAGGTTGGGGTCGGAACAGTGCGGTGGCAGGTAGCCTGATGGCTAGAGCGTTGGACTAGTAACCGAAAGGTTGCAAGATCGAATCCCCAAGCTGACAAGGTAAAACATACGTTGTTCTGCCCCTGAACAAGGCAGTTAACCCACTGTTCCTAGACCGTCGTTGAAAATAAGAATTTGTTCTTATAAACTGACTTGCCTAGTTAAATATAGGTCAAATTAAATAAAAATAAATAATTACAATAATTTGTACACTGCAAAGTGTCCACACCTAAGCTCCAAACAGTGGTGTAGCCAGAAATTGGTGGGCCCAAACAAATTACATTTATATATATATACAGTACCAGTCAAAAGTTTGGACACACCTACTGATTCAAGGATTTTTCTTTATTTTTACTATTTTCTACATTGAAGAATAATAGTGAAGACATCAACACTATGAAATAAAACATACTGTGGTTGAGGCATATTGAGACGCACCCCATGGAAACTACATATCTCTGTCTTAAACTGACACATTTTTTATTGTTTTATTATGTTAATTAAATTCACACACGGGTTCATCAATATACTCTTAAGGTTCCACTATCATTAAAAAGATAATGTTGAACACTATTATTGCACACAGAGTGAGTCCATGCAACTTTAGTGTGTGATTTCTTAAGCACATTTTTACTCCTGAAATTATTTAGTCTTGCCATAACAAAGAGGTTGAATACTTATTAAAGCTTTTCATTTTTTATTAATTTGTAAAAATTGTTGACATTATGGGGTATTGTGTGTAGGCCACTGACACAAAATCTCAAATATAATCCATTTGAAATAGTGAAAACCGTAATTGAATGAAATCTCCACAAGAAAATCTGTTGGCCAGCAAGAGGGAAGGTTGTCAGCAGCTGAATTACAAAGTCTGTTATGCATATTCATGAGGTAAATCTGAATACCAACTACTGTCCACACCAATCCCGTGAGAGGGAATTTCATTCCAGTTTATCTCGTCTGTTATATTTCACCAAGTCTTACTAACCAATTACGCTGCTTGCTCAACCCATTATCCGACTGAAAACGTCCTGGCACATTTATAAAAAAATAAAATAAAAAAAAGGTGAAATGTCACTGTAGCTGACGTTTTTCTCATTACATTGCAGTCAATGGGAAAATACGGGTGTCACAGGGTTGATGCCTAAGTGAATACATTGCTTTCAATGGGGGAAATTAACTTCACAATATGGACACATAGAGAAAGGAATCACAGATATGACACCCTCTCTCTCTCTCTCTCTCTCTCTCTCTCTCTCTCTCTTCTATGTCGTTCTCCCTATCTCTTTCTTACCGCTCCCTCCTTCACCCTCTCACTCTGTCCCTCCTCCCCACTCCATTCTATCTCCCTCTTTCTCTCCCTCTTCTCTCTCCCTCCTCTCTCTCACCCATCTCCACCTCTCTCTCCACTTTCCCCACTTCCACAGGCAGGGTATTGACACATAAGTTAATACATAATATTCAAGGCAAAAAAGTTGGTGATAGAGCTGCAATGGGTAACTTGGTGACAGACAGACAGACAGACAGACAGACAGACAGACAGACAGACAGACAGACAGACAGACAGACAGACAGACAGACAGACAGACAGACAGACAGACAGACAGACAAACTGGCTAGGGTTAGGGTTTGTGTTGAGCTGGGATGTGGACATGAAGCTAGAGTTTGAGTTAGGGTTACGTTAGGGTTAGGGTTAGGTTTAAGGTTACGGTTATGTTAGGGTTACGGTTAGGGTTAAGTTTAGAGTTACGTTAGGGTTAAGGTTAGGGTTATGTTAGGGTTAAGCTTAGGGTTATGTTAGGGTTAGGGTTACGTTAGGGTTACATTAGGTTAAGGTTAGGGTTAAGGTTAGGGTTAAGGTTAGGGTTAAGGTTAGGGTTATGTTAGGGTTAGGGTTACGTTAGGGTTAAGGTTAGGGTTATGTTAGGGTTAGGGTTACATTAGGGTTAAAGTTAGGGTTACGTTAGGGTTAGGGTTACATTAGGGTTAAGGTTAGGGTTATGTTAGGGTTACATTAGGGTTAAGGTTAGGGTTACGTTAGGGTTAAGTTTAGGGTTATGTTAAGGTTAGGGTTATGTTAGGGTTACATTAGGGTTAAGGTTAGGGTTACGTTAGGGTTACGTTAGGGTTAAGGTTAGGGTTAAAGTTAGGGTTACGTTAGGGTTAAGGTTAGGGTTATGTTAGGGTTAGGGTTAGGGTTACGTTAGGGTTAAGGTTAGGGTTATGTTAGGGTTACATTAGGGTTACGTTAGGGTTAAGTTTAGGGTTACGTTAGGGTTACGTTAGGGTTAGGGTTACGTTAGGTTAGGGTTAGGGTTACGTTAGGATTACATTAGGGTTACGTTAGGGTTAAGGTTGAGCTGGGAGTGGACATGAAGCCAGTATTTGCCCCATCCCCCACAACATGGCAGAAAGGTAGGCCTCACTTGAAGCTTGACCTGGAGTTAATATGCTTTTGAGTGACATGGGCAGGATGGTCGAGGCTAGAAACAATATTCATCCATGGGATCATTAAAGAGATGCTCCCGATGAACACTAGCCTACATCTGACCATGTGAAATGAACTCTTCACAGTGAACTCTTGATCCCACAGGGAACAAGGCATTTCTTTCATAGAAAATCATTATCTGCAGCCATGATGCTCTTTGAGCTAGCTAACCATCCATGCACACAACCAATCATGTGACCTTAAAGGGATGCCCTGTGATGAGGTTCAGTTCAGCTTCCTGTGGCAACAGGAAGTGTCTTAATTCATCCTCAAAGTTTTCCTTCATTCTCTCCCTGAAGTTTTTAAAATATTTTTTAACCTTTATTTATCTAGGCAAGTCAGTTAAGAACAAATTCGTATTTACAATTACAGCCTACACCGGCCAAACACGGACGACGTTGGGCCAACTGTGCGCCGCCCCATGGGACTCCTAATCATGGCCCGGTTGTGATACAGCCTGGAATTGAACCAGGGTGTCCTTAGTGACACCGCTAGCACTGAGATGCAGTGCCTTAGACCGCTTCTCTACTCGGGAGCCCAGAAGTTACAGAAAAACACTGTCCTCTGTAGAACGGTCAATTCGTAAAGACTTAAATCTCAGGGCATAGTGTCCCAGTAAGCCATACATTGCATTTCAGCTTCCTGCGATTACAGGAAGTGACTTAATTGGGGGATCATAGGGGTTGTTTCGAAGAGTTAAAAAGGTTTAATCTTCCCAAATGTTACATATTTCTGATTGAGGGACCCAGCGTATGAAATCGGAAGTCAATCGACCCAAAAGCATTTTTGACCTCCATTGGAAACAATGGTCTTGCAGTTCTAGAAATATTAAAGCCTTGTTATGAACTACTGATTGAATTCTGAAGATGAAATTGGTCCCATTTGTTATTGTCTTGAAACTTGAAATTGTCTCTGTCTGTCTTTCTGCCTGTCTGTCAGCCTGTCTGTGGGAGAGGGAGAGGGAGCAATGAGAGGAGGGGGAGGCAGGGAAAGGAAGGAGGAGAAGGTGGAGGGTGAGGGAGAGAGTGAGAGGGTGAAAGAGGGAAAGGAGGAGGGAGGGTGAAATATGGGGGAGGGAGAGAGAAGAGATTGAGAAGGGATAAAGAGATAGGGAGAAAGACGTGAGAAAAACATCAACCCTGTTACACTCACATTTTCCCATTGACTGCAATGTGATGAGAAAAACACTGTGACATTTGACCTTTTTGCAAAAATGTGCCTGGATGAAATGTTTGAATAACATCATGTTGTCTTACTATGGATTCTATCTGAAGGTGTTTGCATGTTTAGGTAAAAATACCAATAATTTCCCAGTTGGAACACTGACAAGTAAAGAGCAATCTGATTGGGTGGGCCTACGCTATCAAATACGTCTATTTGTTAGTATTTGTTGGAATACTTGGCAACGTATTTCCGAAAGTAAACAAATGTTTAACTGAATTCCTGGTGATTTAAGTATTTTTTGACCAAAAACAATTTTTTTTTACTACCTTTGGGGTTAAAAAACACACTCGCAGGGCGGTTTTGGCCCGGTTTTGGCCCGCGGTGCGATGTGCGGTACGCCTGTTAACGACACCTGTGTTATGCTCGTTGTTGGAAGGATTGGACCAAGGTGCAGCGTGGTAGGTGTACATCTTTCTTTATTCAATGAACACCGAAACAAAACAAATACAAACGAAACGTAACGTTCAGTAGGGCTACACAGCAGAGTACCAAAAAGCAAGATCCCACAAACTAAGGTGGGAAAAAAATGCTGCCTAAGTATGGTCCCCAATCAGAGACAACGATAGACAGCTGCCTCTGATTGGGAACAATACCCGGCAAACAAAGAAATAGAAAAACTAGAATGCCCACCCAAATCACACCCTGACCTAACCAAATAGAGAAATAAAAAGGCTCTCTAAGGTCAGGGCATGACAACCTGCCTTACATAGTGTACTACTGTTAACCAGAGCTCTACTTTTAACCAGAGCCCTACTTTTATCCAGAGCTCTACTGTTAACCAGAGCTCTACTTTTAACCAGAGCCCTACTTTTATCCAGAGCTCTACTGTTAACCAGAGCTCTACTTTTAACCAGAGCTCTACTTTTAACCAGAGCCCTACTTTTAACCAGAGCTCTACTTTTATCCAGAGCCCTACTTTTAACCAGAGCTCTACTTTTAACCAGAGCCCTACTTTTAACCAGAGCTCTACTTTTATCCAGAGCCCTACTGTTAACCAAAGCCCTACTTTTATCCAGAGCTCTACTGTTAACCAGAGCTCTACTTTTAACCAAAGCCCTACTTTTAACCAGAGCTCTACTGTTAACCAGAGCTCTACTTTTAACCAGAGCCCTACTTTTAACCAGAGCTCTACTTTTAACCAAAGCCCTACTTTTAACCAGAGCCCTACTTTTAACCAGAGCTCTATGTGCACTATGTAAGGAATAGGATGCTATTTGGGATGCTGGCTCTCTATTGGACATACTGTAAGAGACAGGAAATAGAAGAAGGTTACCAAACCGATGTTTGACGAGGCTCTGAAAATTCAGCAGTAATTCATCGTAATTCACATACTGATGTGACAGAACATGACGATTACATATGATTTAGTACCAGGTTGTTGACAACCGATGGGCATAAAGACTAGTGTAATTAACTAATACATGTTCATAGAGGAGTATTAAATGCTACATTTTCAGTCAAACACAGGTGGAAAGTAAAAAAATACAGCACGGTGAGTGTAAGGCCTAAAATACAATCCGTATTGCGGAACATGCCCATAATAGAACAATTTCAATTTTATGGTAATTAACTACTGAGCAAAACATATGCAAATCTCCTTTAAATTTCAATTACGCTATAGCGCCGACATTACGGAATCAGAATTGAATCTAGTTACAGTGAGCTGACAAAACATTACAGACAGATATTGGTATTTCAAAAACATAATTAGAGGTAATCGCTATTCTCACACTAATAAATATAATCAATATCAATTATTGAAGGCAAGCCGTGTTTTGCTTCCCTTGCAATTTAGTTAGATGTTGAAACCCCCAGATACTCTTCATGTAGATCAGTCAGCAAAACGTCTCTCTGCGTCCCAAACTGCTTTCTGGTCAGTACATAGCACCCTACTTTTGACCAGGGCCCATAGGGCCCGATGTAGGGAAAAGAATGCCATTTGGGAAACATCTGCTGTATTTGCTGCATTGAAAGAAATGATTGTTATTCACATAACTTTCTAGAGAAAAATGGATACACTCTATATGTAAAACAAGCTGGAGAATTTCCAGCCCCGGGGCTGAAGTTAAGCATCTTTCGATGGAAATCCACACTAAGGCCTGAAAATGACTTTTTTGGGGGTATTTTTGGGGGATCATGCATATCTTGCAAGAGGACGAGCAGGAATCCAATTTCCTGGTAATCCTACCAAACACACACACTAACATGTCCTCTCTCAACAGCACACACACACACACGTCCCTCTCCTTGCCCAAACCTGTGCTCATACCAGGGACCCTCTGAACACACCAACAACAGAACACATCATAGCCTCTAAACAGAGCATGTTACCCATGACAGAACACATCGTAGCCTCTAAACAGAGCATGTTACCCATGACAGAACACATCATAGCCTCTAAACAGAGCATGTTACCCATAACAGAACATATTGTAGCCTTTCAACAGAGCATGTCACTCACTGTTATAACGAGAGCCAACGAATGAGGGTCACGCACCTTCCAGGCAAAGATTTACAGTTTTGTTGTTGACAAATGCCCCTCGGTTATGAATGGTGGAGAACAGATATTCCCTATGTACCACAGGCCAGGCCAGAGTAAATGTTCTGTTATTGACAGCGCCTCATGCAATGAATGTTGAAGGAGCAAATGTTCCCTATGCATGCATCAATGGGGGGGGGGGGGGGGGGTCAGCCCTTCCTGTCACTGAGTAGCTTACAAGATGCCCCTATCACAAGAACAAGAACTCCTCTCCGTATCTTATTTTTACGACTCTTGAGTGTCCCCTGCAGGAGGTCAAAGAGGACAAAGAAGAGACACTTTCTGCAGACCAGCAGATCAGTAGACCAGCAGACCAGCAGATCAGTAGACCAGTAGACCAGTAGACCAGCAGACCTGCAGATCAGTAGACCAGTAGACCAGCAGATCAGTAGACCAGCAGACCAGTAGACCAGTAGACCAGCAGACCAGCAGACCAGTAGACCAGCAGATCAGTAGACCAGCAGACCAGCAGACCAGTAGACCAGTAGACCAGCAGACCAGCAGATCAGTAGACCAGCAGGCCAGCAGACCAGCAGACCAGTAGACCAGCAGACCAGTAGACCAGCAGACCAGCAGATCAGTAGACCAGCAGACCAGCAGACCAGCAGATCAGCAGACCAGCAGACCAGTAGACCAGTAGACCAGCAGATCAGCAGACCAGCAGACCAGTAGACCAGCAGACCAGCAGACCAGTAGATCAGCAGACCAGCAGACCAGCCGACCAGCAGACCAGCCGACCAGCAGACCAGCCGACCATACTGGGAAATCTTTCATTAAAAAGGGGTATAATTGTGTATTTGCTGTCAGGTGGATTGTATGTATTTTACTAAAGGCATGTTTAGAATCTACGTACATGTATTTCATCCTACGGACTGTTCAATTGTTATATGTACTATGGGAATATACTGTGGAAACCTCCGATTTATCTCAACGGACATATAAGTGCTGAATTCTCAGAATCAACACAGGTGGTCCTGTGATACCCTGTCCGGCCTATCAGCCCTCCCTCTGTGACTATCGCTATAACTACAGGAGTTGCTAACAGACAGGTAAATCAAATGTATTTTGTGGTGGGTCGTTGCCTCTCCTTGAAAACCAAACACCTATCGATGAGACCTATCCTACTCTGATAAAAGCAATCATCCCAGAGGTGATCCTGAGGAACGCAGTGTTTTCTTATTCAAGACTAACTGACAGTTCACAATCCACCCTGACTGGGTTCAGAGGAAGAATTCACTGCACGGAAAGGCTCTAAAAGAATTTTCTGGACTGAGAACTGAGAGAGAGATAGAGAGAACTTCCTCTAATAGGCTGGACTGAGAACTGAGAGAGAGAGAGATAGAGATAGACAGAGAGAACCTCCTCTAATAGACTGGACTGAGAACTGAGAGAGAGAGAACCTCCTCTGATAGACTGGACTGAGAACTGAGAGAGAGAGAGAGAAAACCTCCTCTAATAGACGACTGAGAACTGAGAGAGAGAGAGAGAGAGAGAGAGAGAGAGAGAGAGAGGACCTCCTCTAATAGACTGGACTGAGAACTGAGAGAGAGAGATAGATAGAGAGAACCTCCTCTAATAGACTGGACTGAGAACTGAGAGAGAGAGAGAGAAAACCTCCTCTAATAGACTGGACTGAGAACTGAGAGAGAGAGAGAGAACCTCCTCTAATAGACTGGACTGAGAACTGAGAGAGAGAGAGAGAAAACCTCCTCTAATAGACTGGACTGAGAACTGAGAGAGAGAGAGAGAGAGAGAGAGAGAGAGAGAGAGAGAGAGGACCTCCTCTAATAGACTGGACTGAGAACTGAGAGAGAGAGATAGATAGAGAGAACCTCCTCTAATAGACTGGACTGAGAACTGAGAGAGAGAGAGATAGAGAGAACCTCCTCTAATAGACTGGACTGAGAACTGAGAGAAAGAGAGAGATAGAGAGAACCTCCTCTAACCTTCTCTTCTGTCCAAACACACAAGACAGTCGTGAAGAGAGCACGACAAAGCCTATATCCCCTCAGGAAACAAAAAATATTTGGCATGGGTCCTGAGATCCGACGTGAGTAAGACCTTTAAACAGGTCAACATACACAAGGCTGCGAGGCCAGACGGATTACCAGGACGTGTGCTCCGGGCATGTGCTGACCAACTGGCAGGTGTCTTCACTGACATTTTCAACATCTCACTGATTGAGTTTGTAATACCAACATGTTTCAAGCAGACCACCATAGTCCCTGTGCCCAAAAACACAAAGGCAACCTGCCTAAATGACTACAGACCCGTAGCACTCACGTCCGTAGCCATGAAGTGCTTTGAAAGGCTGGTAATGGCTCACATCAACACCATTATCCCAGAAACCCTAGAACCACTCCAATTTGCATACCGCCCAAACAGATCCACAGATGATGCAATCTCTATTGCACTCCACACTGCCCTTTCCCACCTGGACAAAAGGAACACCTATGTGAGAATACTATTCATTGACTACAGCTCAGTGTTCAACACCATAGTACCCTCAAAGCTAATCACTTAGCTAAGGATCCTGGGACTAAACACCTCCCTCTGCAACTGGATACTGCACTTCCTGACGGGCCGCTCCCAGGTGGTGAGGGTAGGTAGCAACACATCTGCCACGCTGATCCTCAACACTGGAGCTCCCCAGGGGTGCGTGCTCAGTCCCCTCCTGTACTCCCTGTTCACCCACAACTGCATGACCAGGCACGACTCCAACACCATCTTTAAGTCTGCTGATGACACAACAGTGGTAGGCCTGGTCACCAACAATGACGAGACAGCCTATAGGGAGGTGGTCAGAGAACTGGCCGGGTGGTGCCAGAATAACAACCTATCCCTCAACGTAACCAAGACTAAGGAGATAATTGTGGACTACAGGAAAAGGAGGACCGAGCACGCCCCCATTCTCATCAACGGGGCTGTAGTGGAGCAGGTTGAGAGCTTCAAGTTCCTTGGTGTCCACATCAACAACAAATTACAATGGTCCAAACACACCAAGACAGTCGTGAAGAGGGCACGACAAAGCCTATTCCCCCTCAGGAAACTAAAAAGATTTGGCATGGGTCCTGAGATCCTCAAAAGGTTCTACAGCTGCAACATCGAGAGCATCCTGACTGGTTGTATCAATGCCTGGTACGGCAACTGCTCGGCCTCCGACCGCAAGGCACTTCAGAGGGTAGTGCGTACGGCCCAGTACATCACTGGGGCAAAGCTGTCTGCCATCCAGGACCTATACACCAGGCGATGTCAGAGGAAGGCCCTAAAAATTGTCAAAGACCCCAGCCACCCCAGTCATAGACTGTTCTCTCTACTACCGCATGGCAAGTGGTACCGGAGTGCCAAGTCTAGGACCAAAAAGGCTTCTCAACAGTTTTTACCCCCAAGCCATAAGACTCCTGACCAGGTAATCAAATGGCTACCCGGACTATTTGCATTGTTTCCCCCCCCCCCAACCCCTCTATTACGCTGCTGCTACTCTCTGTTCATCATATATGGATAGTCACTTTAACTATACATTCATGTACATACAACCTCAATTGGCCTGACTAACCGGTGTCTGTATGTAGCCTCGCTACTTCTATAGCCTCGCTACTGTATATAGCCTGTCTTTTCACTGTTGTTTTATTTCTTTACTTACCTATTGTTCACCTAACACCTTTTTTGCACTATTGGTTAAAGCCTGTAAGTAAACATTTCACTGTAAGGTCTATACTTGTTGTATTCGGCGCACGTGACAAATAAACTTTGATTTGATAATAGACTGGACTGAGAACTGAGAGAAAGAGAGAGAGCGAGAGAGAACCTCCTCTAATAAACTGGATTGAGAACTGAGAGAGAGAGAGAGAGATAGAGAGAACCTCCTCTAATAAACTGGATTGAGAACTGAGAGAGAGAGAAAGAGAGAGATAGAGAGAACCTCCTCTAATAAACTGGATTGAGAACTGAGAGAGAGAGAGAGAGAGAGATAGAGAGAACCTCCTCTAATAAACTGGATTGAGAACTGAGAGAGAGCGAGAGAACCTCCTCTAATAAACTGGATTGAGAACTGAGAGAGAGCGAGAGAACCTCCTTCGGCTGTGAGTCCGTCCAACTCCATCCCATACTAACGGCATCTGACTGGGCAGGCAACACTGACATGTAATTTACATTTACATTTACATTTAAGTCATTTAGCAGACACTCTTATCCAGAGCGACTTACAAATTGGTGCATTCACCTATAATATCCAGTAGAACAACCACTTTACAATAGTGCATCTAAATCTTTTAAGGGGGGGGGGGTTAGAAGGATTACATTATCCTATCCCAGGTATTCCTTAAAGAGGTGGGGTTTCAGGTGTCTCCGGAAGGTGGTAATTGACTCCGCTATCCTGGCATCGTGAGGGAGCTTGTTCCACCATTGGGGTGCCAGAGCAGCGAACAGTTTTGACTGGGCTGAGCGGGAACTGTGCTTCCTCAGAGGTAGGGAGGCGAGCAGGCCAGAGGTGGATGAACGCAGTGCCCTTGTTTGGGTGTAGGGCCTGATCAGAGCCTGAAGGTACGGAGGTGCCGTTCCCCTCACAGCTCCGTAGCCAAGCACCATGGTCTTGTAGCGGATGCGAGCTTCAACTGGAAGCCAGTGGAGAGAGCGGAGGAGCGGGGTGACGTGAGAGAACTTGGGAAGGTTGAACACCAATTTACCCCATTGCATTCTTCTTTCCTCTGAAAGTGGTGCTGTGTGCGTAAAGTGGTGTTGTGTGTGTGTGTGAAGTGGTGTTGTGTGTGTGTGTAAAGTGGTGTTGTGTGTGTGTGTGTGTAGTGGTTTTGTGTTTGTGTATAAAGTGGTGTTGTGTGTGTGTGTTTGTACAGTGGTGTTGTGTTTGTAAAGTGATGGAAGTTATTGAGTATTGTATGATGGCAGGATTAATTTACAAACCATTTGATCAATACTGTCCACATGCTAACTGGTAGCCTAGGTCAGTTACTTCTGTCCAGGGATACGAGGACCCCTGAGGGTACTGGGCCTATCCACAGGTGGTACTTAGAAACCTCATGAGTTCATTGGCTTACTGTTAAATCCACATTTAATTTTATTTAACCTTCATTTAACTAGGCAAGTCAGTTGAGAACAAATTCTTATTTTCAATGAAGGCCTAGGAACAGTGGGTTAACTGCCTTGTTCAGGAGCAGAATGACAGATTTTTACTTTGTCAGCTCGGGGATTCGATTTTGCAACCTTTCAGTTAACTAGTCCAACGCTCTAACGACTAGGCTACGCTGCCGCCTCACATGAGGGGTTACTTCAGGGTTACTCCGGGTAGAGCAACATTTAGCTGGTGGTACGGTAACAGAGAAAGGTTGTGAACCACTGTCCTAGTTCTATTCCTGGTTGGTGAGTTCTCTCTATAGTTTCACAGTATGTCGACGTAGCCCTCTCTCATTTCTCTTTCGATTAAAGAGATTATATCATTCAAAAAAATGTGTTTGATGTATTTGAGAAACCTATTCACAAAGACGTGTGTGTGGAGCTTCTCACCTTAATAACTACTACATCCCATTGTACCCTGTCTGTACATCTTAACTACCTCATTTCCCAACTTATTTTGTCTCGTAAATAATACCTTAAATTAATTATTTTGTGGCATTGAAGTGAAATGCGAGCGAATGTTCCAGAGCTAACTAATATTTTCCGATGGAGAACCTAGTAAGACTGTTGATTGTATTGTTGCTATAGTAACGGTTTAACGCTAATTACAGATAGAGTTCATTCGAGGGGTTTGTTTACAAAGCTTACAAGATGCCCCCTTACATATTGGCAAGTCATTTGACAATTGACAATAGACTTAATGTTTAGTGCATTGCTGAAGACTTACCGGTTCTCATTGCAGAAAGTTCTGATGATTGAGGCCACGGTTGAACTTCTGAGGTTTGGTTGAATCATCATTGTAGCTGCCTCAGTCATTGTCATGCCATGATTTATGACATGGTCTACAACTATTGCTCGGATTTCATTGGACACTCTTTGCTGTTGCTGCCGCTGTCTTGGTCCGTGGTCTTGTCCTCTACCACGTTCACCCCACACCTCTCAAACGAGGGCCACGACCACCTCTCAGAAGAGGTGCTTGTCCCCTGCCATTCCTTTGACCACTACATCTTCCTCGTCTTCCTCCTCCTACTGCTTGACCTCTATTGTGACCTGGATCACCTGCCGGCTCCATGTTATCTCTATGTTGTTGTAGGTGGATACCACTCAGTTCACTATATACTCGTACAACAATGTGAAATCAATCGTCAGTGACGAGTTGGCAGTATTGGAAAAGCAATTACAAGGGCCTGCATACATACACTAACGGCCACTTTATTAGGTACACCTGCGTGTTAACGCAAATAGCCTGCTCCTTCGAACAGCGAATCATGTGGCTGCCTGCAACTCAATATATAGAGTATATGGAGTAGAGAGCTCAAGTTGTTGTTCGACCAAACATTAGAACGGGCAAGACGCGTAATCTAAGCAACTTTGACCGTGGTATGATTGTCGGTGCCACACATGGTGGTTCCAGCACCTCAGAAACAGCTGCCCTTCTGGGATTTTTACACACTACAGTCTCTAGAGTTTACGGAGAATGGTGCGATCTGCCACAAATGGTGTCCAGAAGGACATCTCTTAACGTACATCACCGTGAATAATTCAGGCTGTTGTAGAGGCAAAAGGGGGTCCTACCCATTACTAGATAGGTGTACCTAATAAAGTGTCCAAGAGCGTACAGTCATGTCAAATCTGAAAACATGGTCTGGAAAAGTGGTACATGGGACCATAGAAACCGTGTCTGATAAAGAATGAAGATGAAATATTACATCCATAGATAATGTAGTCCAATTGGTTCACATTCCATGGTAATTGGTGTCAATGGATCTCGTTATCCTGAAACGTTCATGATTTAAACATGGAATATTGTTTGTCAGTTTCCATAAAACTATGCATTAAGAGTAATGCAACAGTCACTTATCATTTTGAGCAGTTGTATCAATTGATAGTTAGATCATTGTAATGAAATGAATTGACAGTCATCTCTCTTAATACTTTGGTGTTAAGTTGTGTAGCTTTGAACAGGTGATTTTAGTTCAATTAACAAATTATCTTAGCTTATTAATGTGTATTGTATCCAAGCACTTGGAAAATGTCATAGATATTTGGAAAAATCTGCATTTTGATCATCGGTTGTGAATTTTGTGTCTAGAGTTTTGAAAAATAACATCAAGGTTCTGAAATTAGTGTCAATGTCACGACTTCCGCCGAAATCGACTCCTCTCCTTGTTCGGGCGGCGTTCGGCGGTCGACGTCACCGGCTTACTAGTTACCACCGATCGATGTTTCACTGTTCGTTTGGTTTTGTCTTTATTGTGTACACCTGTTTTTGATTTCCCTAATTATGTTCATTATTTAAACCTCTGCCTTTCCTGTTTGTCTTGTCCGTGATTGTTTCCTGTTTTGTGGTTGTTGGTGGGGTTTTTTTTAAACCATGTTATTTTCAGTGAGAAGTTTATTGATAATTTTGAGTAAACACGTTTTGTTTACACTTATTCCTGTGTCCTGCGCCTGACTCCTCTACTTCTCAATAGAAACCATTACAGTCAAAGTGATTGTGAAAAACCGTTAAGAACAAATTCTTATTGACAATGACGTCCTACACCGTCCAAATCCGGACGACGCTGTGCTGCCCTATGGGACTGTGGGGGGACGCAGGGAAGGAAGGACATGGAGGGAGGGGGGCATGGGGAAGGAGGGAGGTAGGGAGAGGTAGGGAGAAAGAGGGGGTGGAGGGAAGGACATGGGGGAGGGATACAGGGGGGAGAGAGATGGGATGGTAATTTAGGGGAAGCAAAGTGGAGATAAATGGAGACGTTGAAGGAGAGAGAGGGGGAGAGGATGGGGAGGATATGAGAGGAGAGGGAAAGGGAGAGAGTAAAACAAGTTAGTTAAACTGAGATGGTTGAAAGTCACTGTGTGGGCGTGTATGTTACTGTATATACGCGTGTGTGTGTGTGTGTGTGTGTGCTTGCGTGTGTGTCGGTGTGTGTGTGTTTGTGTATATGTGTGTGTGTGTGTGTGTGTGTGTGTGTGTGTGTGTGTGTGTGTGTGTGTGTGTGTGTGTGTGTGTGCGCGTGTGTGTGTGCGTGTGTGTGCATATGTATGTCTGTGTATGTGTTTATGTGTGTGTGTGTGCGCGTGTGTGTGAATGTGTATTTGTGTGTGTGTATGTATGTATGTGTGTGTTTGTGTGTGAGAATGTGTATTTGTGTGTGTGCGTGTGTGTGAATGTGTATTTGTGTGTGTGTATGTATGTATGTGTGTGTTTGTGTGTGCGTGTGCGTGTGTGAATGTGTATTTGTGTGTGTGTGTATGTATGTGTGTGTTTGTGTGTGCGTGTGCGTGTGTGTCTTCCTAAAGGGTGCAGTAATTTCCAACTCACTCTCCCCAGTAATGAGTGTAATTACGGAAGCGTTAATTTGCCATTTGATCCCCTTTGCCATGATCCACTGTCCTCTTCCACATCCTCAAAGAAAAAGTCTCTCTCCTCCCTCCACAGGCTGGCCAGAATACAAATGATGGAGGGTAATAGAGGGAGGGGAGTGAGGTTGGGGGGAAGAGAGGGGAGATAGAAAAGTAAGAGAGGTCGGGGAGAGAGAGAGAGAGAGAAAGAGAAAGAAATGTAGCTGGTCAGTGAATTACATTTTCAGTTAGTTTTGAAATCAGTCTTTGTATGTGCTTTTACCTCCCTCCCTCAGTTGTTGCAAACCACATTTCTACAAATAACGACACACATACTGTTCACACACACATAGTTTGGCAACTCTGAAACACAGTGGCGCACTTCTCTTGCTGCCTAACTGGAAAGTGTGTGTTTGTGCATACAGAGGTTGTTAATTGTGAGAGAGTGAGAGTGAGAGTGAGAGTATATGAGAGAGAGAGTATATGAGAGAGTATATGGAGGTTGTTAACTGAGCGTGAACCTAGGGCAGTGTTAATATCCACCAGCTTAACAAATGTACACTGGTTGATTCCTCTGCCATTTAGAGAGACTGGGCCCTAAGGACATGGTTCATTGACATGTGTAATGTCTGCTTATAAACCAGTTATTACTGTTTATAAACTAGTTATTAATGTTTATTAACCAGTTAAAATAACATCTTAAAAAAACACGCCATTACAGGTTATAAACTACTTATTACTGCTTATGAATCATTTAGTCTGATTACTGAGGAATTAGAAACACTGATGAGATGACACTATTACTCAACAATTATTTATAAACCAGTTATTAATAATTATAAACACTGTATAACGCATTATACACTTTATAAAACATTTACATTTCTCTACCTTATTAAAACATTTCCATTTCAAAGCCTGCATAGAATACCTATCTCACTAACGATTCATGTTATTATTTTAACATATTCTACTGAGACCATGTTGAGCATAGACCAAGTTGTTTATGTAAAACATTGTTATCAAATCAAATGTTATTTGTCACATACACATGGTTAGCAGATGTTATTGTGAGTGTAGTGAAATGCTTCTAGATCGGACAGTGCAGCAGTATCTAACAGGTAATATCTAACAATTCCACAACAAAACCTAATATCTATCAAATTCCACCAAAAAACCTAATATACACAATCTAGTAAAGGAATGACAATATATGAGTATATACTATATGGATGAGCAGTGACAGAACGGCTAAGATGCAATAGATAGTATAGAATAGATAGTGAAGGATACAGGATACATTATAAACATATGAGATGAGTAATGCAAAATATGTAAACATTATTAAAGTGGCATTATTAAAGTGAATGGTGTTCCATTTATTAAAGTGGCCAATGATTTCAAGTCTGTATGTTGGCAGCAGCCTCTCTGTGCTCTCTGTGCTAGTAATGGCTGTTTAACAGTCTGATGGCCATGAGATAGAAGCTGTTTTCAAATCTCTTGGTCCCAGCTTTGATGCACTTGTACTGACCTCGCCTTCTGAAAGGAAACGGGGTGAACAGGTAGTGGCTCAGGTGGTTGAAGTCCTTGATGATCTTTTTGGCCTTCCTGTGACATCGGGTGTTGTAGGTGTCCTGGAGGGCAGGTAGTTTTCCCCATGGTGATGTGTTGTGCAGACCTCGCCACCCATTAACTTAGTTCACAATGAATATTAAATAAAGGTTCAATTAATTAAGACTGAATCAGGTCAGGCTTGTGACAGGTGATGTGTTCCTTCATGGAGGTCTCCACTGTCAACAGATGATGTGTTCCTTAATGGAAGTCTCCACTGTCAACAGATGATGTGTTCCTTAATGGAAGTCTCCACTGTCAACAGATGATGTGTTCCTTCATGGAAGTCTCCACTGTCAACAGATGATGTGTTCCTTAATTTAGGTATATACCGTCAACAGTAGGCCACAGCATCCGTAGTGTGTGTGTGTGTGTATATATGTATGTGTGTTTTATTTTTTTAACATCACCTTTATTTAACCAGGTAGGCTAGTTGAGAACAAGTTCTCATTTACAACTACGACCTGGCCAAGATGAAGCAAAGCAGTGCAACACAAACAACAACACAGAGTTACACATGGAATAAACAAACCTACAGTCAATATTACAATAGAAACGTCTATATACAGTGAGGTAAGATGAGGGAGGTAAGGCAATAAATAGGCCATAGTGGCGAAATCATTATAATTTAGCCATTAGATGTGATAGATGTGCAGAAGATGAATGTGCAAGTGGGGATACTGTGGTGCAAAGGAGCAAAAAAATAAATAACGGTATGGGGATGAGGTAGTTGGATGGGCTATTTACAGATGGGCAATGTACAGGTGCTGTCACGACTTTCGCTGAAGTCAGTCCCTCTCCTTGTTCGACGTCACCGGCTTTCTAGCCACCGCCAATCCACTTTTCATTTTCCATTTGTTCTGTCTTTGTCTTTTTACACCTGGCTTCACTCACCAATCACTTGTTTATTATTTAACCCTCTGTTCCCCATGTTGTATTTGTGAGTGATTGTTATTTGTTACGTGGATTATTGTCAGGCGTTGCACTTTTGTTTTAGACCGTGTTTTTGGCACTTGTATGTGTTATGTGCTGTCATTTGGTAACCGGTATTAATAAATCCTCTTAGGGCTAGGGGGCAGTATTTTCACGGCCGGATGAAAAACATACCCAATTTAAACTGGTTACTACTCTGTTACTACTCTGAATATGCATATAATTAGTTGATTTGGATAGAAAACACTCTGACGTTTCTAAAACTGTTTGAATGGTGTCTGTGAGTATAACAGAACTCATATGGCAGGCAAAAACCTGAGAAAAAGTCAAGCAGGAAGTTGGAAGTCTGGTGCTTGTAGTCCTTTCAAGTGATTGCCTTGACTGTATACAGTGACTTAGGGTTCATTTTGCACTTCCTAAAGCTTCCACTAGATGTCAGCAGTCTTTAGAACGGTGTTTGAAGATTCTATGGTGAATTTGAAGGGAATACCAGCTGTGGTAAACTGGTGTCCCATTATAAGGCATGGGCTCAAGTCACGCGCAATGACTTGGGAGCGAGCTGAGTTCATATTCACTACTAAAGAGAACGGATAGGTCCGGTTGGGATTTTATTCAAGGTATATGATAAAAACAACCTAAAGATTGATTCTATACATTGTTTGACATGTTTCTACAAACTGTAGTATACGTTTTTTCATTTTTCTTCTGGACTAAGTAAGCACGCGCGTAGTGGATTTGGATAGTGAACCTAACGCGTGAACAAAATAGATTATTTGGAAATAAATATGAACTTTATCGAACATTTATTGCGGAGCTGGGATTTCTGGGAGTGCCTTCTGATGAAGATAATCAAAGGTAAGTGAATATTTATAATGTAATTTCTTAGTTTTATTGACTCCAAGATGGCGGGTTTCTGTTTGCTAGTTGTTAGTGTCATCTGGGCTGTACTCAGATGGGCTGTACTCAAACTTTTTTGAAATCTGACAAAGCGATTACATTTAGGAGAAGTGTATCTATAATTCTGTGCATAACACTTCTATATTGATCAATGTTTACGATGAGAATTTACGTACTATATGTGCTCATTGTGCTCATTCACCGAAGGTTTGGAGGGAAAACATTTCTCAACATTATGCGCCAATGTAAAATGCTGTTTTTGGATATAAATATGAACTTTATTGAGCAAAACATACATGTATTGTGTAACATAATGTCCTAGGAGTGTCATCTGATGAAGATCATCAAAGGTTAGTGCTTCATTTAGCTGTGTTTTGGGTTTTTGTGATGCATCTAGTTGCTTGGAAAATGGCTGTGGTGTTTCTTGTGAAGTTTATGTCCTAACATAGTCTAATTTTATGCTTTCGCCGTAAAGCCTTTTTGAAATCGGACAATGTGGTTAGATTAACGAGAAGTTTATCTTTAAAATGATGTAAAATACTTGATTGTTTGAGAAAATGGAATTATGAGATTTTAGCTGTTTTAAATTTGGCGCTCTGATTTTCCACTGACTGTTGTCAAAATCAATCCCGTTAACGGGATGAGAACGGGAAGGGGTCACCAACAGGTTTTAAAGTGTGCCTGTTTATTATACTCCGCTCTCCTGCACTTGACTTCGCCTCCCATATACACGCATTACAGAATCACTCACCTCAAGAATGGAGTCAGCAGGAGCAGACGCCCTCCCAGTTGCAGTGGAGGAGCGCGTTCAGCAGCACGCAACCATGTTGCAACGTCTGGGCACAGCCATGGATCGCGTGCTGCAGACTATGGATCATTGGGAGAGAGGAGGTTTTTCAGCACCTCTACCAGCCCCACTACAACAGGTCCCACTGTCTACCCCTCTTTCAGCTGGTCCCAGCGGGATTCAACTCGCGCTCCCGAGGGGATATGATGGGACGGCTGCCGGATGCCAGGGGTTTTTACTACAGCTGGAGCTCCACCCGGCTCCTTCGGGGCGTGAGAGTGTGTCCGCCCTTTTCATCCCGAGAGTAACGGGCAGGTGGAGAGAGTAAATCAGAATGTGGGTAGGTTTCTGCGGTCATATTACCAGGACCGGCTGGGGGAGTGGGCGACGTTCATCCCCTGGGCAGAGATGGCCCAAAACTCACTCCGCCACTCCTCCACTAACCTCTCTCCTTTCCAGTGCGTACTGGGGTATCAGCCGGTTCTGGCACCGTGGCATCAGAGCCAGATCGAAGCTCCTGCGGTGGACGAATGGCTCAAGTGCTCGGAGGAGACCTGGGATGCTGCCCATGTGCACCTACAACGGGCCGTGAGGCGGTAAAAAGCGAGCGCCGATCGCCACCGCAGCGAAGCCCCGGTGATCACACCAGGGGACAGGGTCTGGCTCTCGACCCGAAACCTGCCCCTCCGCCTGCCCTGCCGGAAGCTGGGTCCGCAGTTTTTTGGGCCATTTAAAGTCCTGAGGAGACTGAACGAGGTATGCTATAGATTACAGCTTCCCCCAGATTATCGCATTAATCCCTCGTTCCATGTGTCTCTCCTCAGGCCGGTGGTGGCTGGTCCACTCCAGGAAGCTGAGGTGCGGGAGGTTCCTTCGCCCCCTCTGGACATCGAGGGGGCCCCGGCATATGCTGTTCGAGCCATCCTGGACTTGAGGCGTCGAGCGAGGGGCCTTCAGTACCTCGTGGAGTGTGAGGGGTATGGTCGGGAGGAGAGATGCTGGGTGCCGGTGGAGGACGTCCTGGACCCTTCATTGCTGCGGGATTTCCACCGTCTCCATCCAGATCTCCCTGCGCCTCGTCCTCCAGGTCGTCCCCGTGGTCGGTGTCGGCACGCTGCTGGAGCCGCGCGTCAAGGGTGGGTACTGTCACGACTTCCGCCGAAGTCGGTCCCTCTCCTTGTTCGGGTGGCATTCGGCGGTCGACGTCACCGGCTTTCTAGCCACCGCTAATCATTTTCCATTTGTTCTGTCTTTGTCTTATCACACCTGGCTTCACTCACCAATCACTTGTTTATTATGTAACCCTCTGTTCCCCATGTTGTATTTGTGAGTGATTGTTATTTGTTACGTGGATTACTGTCAGGCATTGCACTTTTGTTTTAGACCGTGTTTTTGGCACTTGTATGTGTTATGTGATGTCATTTGGTAACCGGTATTAAAGTGCACCTGTTTATTATACTCCGCTCTCCTGCACTTGACTTCACCTCCCATATACACACATTACAGGTGCAGTGATCTGTTAGCTGCTCTGACAGCTGGTGCTTAAAGTTAGAGGGAGATATGAGTCTCCAGCTTCAGTGATTTTTGCAATTCGTTACAGTCATTGGCAGCAGAGAACTGGAAGGAAAGGCGGCCAAACGAGGAATTGGCTTTGGGGATGACCAGTTAAATATACCTGCAGCAGCGCGTGCTCCGGGTGGGTGCTGCTATGGTGACCAGTGAGCTGAGATAAGGCAGGGCTTTACCTAGCAAAGGCTTATTAGATGACCTGGAGCCAGTGGGTTTGGCGACGAATATGAAGCTAGGGCCAGCCAATGAGAGCATACAGGTCGCAGTGGTGGGTAGTATATGGGGCTTTGGTGACAAAACGGATGGCACTGTGATAGACTGCATCCAATTTGCTGAGTAGAGTGTTGGAGGCTATTTTGTAAATTACATTGCCGAAGTCAAGGATCGGTAGGATAGTCAGTTTTACGAGGGTATGTTTGGCAGAATGAGTGAAGGATGCTTTGTTGTGAAATAGGAAGCCGATTCTAGATTTAATTTTGGATTTGAGATGCTTAATGTGAGTCTGGAAGGAGAGTTTACAATCTAACCAGAGTAGTGATGCTGGACGGGCGGGCAGGTGCAGGCAGCGATCGGTTGAAGAGCATGCATTTAGTTTTACTTGCATTTAAGAGCAGTAGGTGGCCATGGAAGGAGAGTTATATGTCATTGAAGCTCATCTGGAGGTTAGTTAACACAGTGTCCAAAGAAGGGCCAGAAGTATACAAAATGGTGTCATCTGCGTAGAGGTGGATCAGAGAATCACCAGCAGCATGAGCGACATCATTGATGTATACAGAGAAGAGAGTCGGCCCGAGAATTGAACCCTGTGGCACCCCCATAGAGACAGCCAGAGATCCGGACAACAGGCTCTCCGATTTGACACACTGAACTCTGTCTCTGTCTGAGAAGTTGTTGGTGAACCAGGCGAGGCAGTCATTTGAGAAACCAAGGCTGTTGAGTCTGCCGATAAGAATGTGGTGATTGACAGAGTCGAAAGCTTTGGCCAGGTCGATGAATACATCTGCACAGTATTGTCTCTTATCGATGGCGGTTATGATATCATTTAGGACCTTGAGCGTGGCTGAGGTGCACCCATGACCAGCTCGGAAGCCCGATTTCATAGCCGAGAAGGTACGGTGGGATTCGGGAAAAAAACAGTTATTAATAATTAAAAGCACTGTATAACATATACACATTATAAAACATTTACATTAAGACCTTTATAAGACCCTTACAAATACCTTAAAACTACAATATAGTCTTAAGCATTTGCAAACGCACTGTATATCATTACAGTGAGGGAAAAAAGTATTTGATCCCCTGCTGATTTTGTACGTTTGCCCAATGACAAAGAAATGTATCAGTCTATAATTTTAATGGTAGGTTTATTTGAACAGTGAGAGACAGAATAACAACAAAAAAATCCAGAAAAACACATGTCAAAAATGTTATAAATTGATTTGCATTTTAATAAGGGAAATAAGTATTTGACCCCCTCTCAATAAGAAAGATTTCTGTCTCCCAGGTGTCTTTTATATTCTCTCACTGTTCAAATAAACCTACCATTAAAATTATAGACTGATCATTTCTTTGTCAGTGGGCAAATGTACAAAATCAGCAAGGGATCAAATACCTTTTTCCCTCACTGTACATAACATTTATTATGAATGCTGATTGGCTGACAGCCGTGGTATAACAG
This sequence comes from Salmo trutta, assembly GCF_901001165.1. NCBI lineage: Eukaryota > Metazoa > Chordata > Actinopteri > Salmoniformes > Salmonidae > Salmo > Salmo trutta. The sequence continues at coordinate 38,997,334 of NC_042990.1, read as the reverse complement.
ACTGTATACCTCGGGTACGACAAAACATGTATTTTTACTCCTCTAATTACGTTGGCAACCTGTTTATAATAGCAGTAAGGCACCATGGTTAAGGGCTGTATCTAGGCACTCCGAGATGTCATGCATAAGAACCTTGATATATTGGCCATGTACCACACCCCCTCGTGCCATTTCTTAAATACTGTGTGTTAAGAATTTGTAAACTTCTTCTAAATCAGTACTTAACTTTTAATATAATTTGTAAACCATTTGTAAACTTCTTGTAAATCATTACATAACATTTAATATAGTTTGTTGACCATTTGTCAATTTCTTGTAAATTATTACTTAACAAGAGTGTAAGCTTTCTGCCAATATCAGATATGTCTATGTCCTGGGAAATGTTCTTGTTACTTACAACCTCATGCTAATTGCATTAGCATACATTAGCTCAACCGTCCTGTGGGGGACCCACCAATCCTGAAGAAGTTTTAATATAGAATATCGTTTTTTAAGCATTTGTATACTTCTTGTAAATCATTACTTAAACTTAAAATAGTTTGTTAAACCTCTCTAGGACATATGGGACGGCAGCGTCCCACCTCAAAAACAGCCAGTGAAATAGCAGAGCGCCAAATTAAAAACTACAAAAATCTCATAATTCAAATTTCTCACACATACAAGTATTATACACCATTTTAAAGATACTCTTCTCATTAATCCAACCACATTGTCAGATTTCAAAAAGGCTTTACGGCGAAAGCATAGCATTAGATTATGTTAGGACAGCATCTAGACAAGAAAAACCACACAGCCATTTTCCAAGCAAGGAGAGGCGTCACAAAAACCAGAAATACAGCTACAATGAATCACTAACCTTTGATGGTCTTCATCAGATGGCTTCATGTAACACATGTTTTGCTCGATAAAGTTCATATTTATATAAAAAAGAACATTTTACATTGGCGTGTAATGTTGAGAAATGTTTTCCCTCCAAAACCTCTGGTGAATGAGCACATTAATTTACAGAAATACTCATCATAAACTTTGATAAAATACATAACAATATTTTTAAGAATTATAGATACAGTACTCCTTGATGCAACTGCTGTGTCAGATTTTAAAATAGCTTTTTGGCGAAAGCACATTTTTCTATATCCTGAGTACATAGCTCGCCATCAAAGCAAGCTATACAGACACCCGCCAAGTTCGGGGGTCACCTAAACTCAGAATTAGTATTAGAAATATTATCTTACCTTTGCTGATCTTCGTCAGAATGCACAGGATTATAGATAAACTTCTCCTTAATGCAACCGCTGTGTCAGATTTCAAAAAAGCTTTAAGGCGAAAGCAAACTTTGCAATAATCTGAGTACAGCGCTCAGATATCAAAACAAGCCATACAGATACCCACCATTTTGGAGTCAACAGAAGTCACAAATAACATTACAAATATTCACTTACCTTTGATGATCTTCATCAGAATGCACTCCCAGGAATCCCAGTTCCACAATAAATGTTAGTTTTGTTCGATAAAGTTCATATGTATGTCCAAATACCTCCATTTTGTTCGCGCGTTTAGTCCAGCACTCCAAATTCACTAAGCGCGTGAGTTTAGGCCAGACGAAAAGTCAAATTAGTTCCATTACAGTTCGTAAAAACATGTCAAACGATGTATAGAATCAATCTTAGGAAGTTTTTGTCAAAAATCTGCAATAATATTTCAACCGGACAATTCCATTGTCTTTAGAATTGATAGGAAAGGCAGCTCGCTCTCACCGCCGCACGCATGTTTGATCTCATGCCAATTTTCCAGACACATAACTGAATCAGCTCTTATTCTCTTCCCATTCAGAGTAGAAGCCTGAAACAAGGTTCTAAAGACTGTTGACATCTCATGGAAGCCTTAGGAAGTGCAAAATGACCCCACAGACACTGTATACTGGAGAGGCAATCACTTGAAAAACTACAAACCTCAGATTTCCCACTTCCTGGTTGCATCTTTCTTAGGTTTTTGCCTGCCATATGAGTTTTGTTATACTCACAGACATCATTCAAACTGTTTTAGAATCAGAGTGTTTTCTATCACAATCTACTAATTATATGCATATTCTAGGTTTTGTGCCTGAGTAGCAGGCATTTTACTTTGGGCATGTTTTTCATCCAAGCTACTCAATACTGCCCCCCTTTGCTAGAGAAGTTAAGCATTTGTAAACTTATTGTAAATCATTACATAACAGTTAATTTCCCGATAGATAAATGACTAGGGGAATCAGGGAGAAGAAGAGTTAGAGCGGAATCAAAGAGAAGAAGAGTTAGAGAGGAATTAGGGAGAAGAAGAGTTAGAGAGGAATTAGGGAGAAGAAGAGTGAGAGCGGAATCAGAGAGAAGAAGAGTTAGAGCGAAATCAGAGAGAAGAAGAGTTAGACCGGAATCAGAGAGAAGAAGAGTTAGAGCGAAATCAGAGAAGAAGAGTTAGAGAGGAATCGGAGAGATGTGTGTATGTGTGATATGTAGTATGGTTGAACAGTTTATCTTGAGTGCGTGAACAGACAAAAAATTGTCAAATGATTTAGTATGCTGCTCTACTGTACGTAAAGAACAATGTAAGCTACCAGGCGTTGTATCCTTTGTCTAGGTGCAGGCCTTGCAGTGCTTCTAGTGGATCCTTGTCTTGTATTGTCTCTTAATAGATTTGCATTTGACTTTGTACCTGCTGTTCTCTCTCTCTGTGTGTGTGTGTGTGTGTGTGTGTGTGTGTGTGTGTGTGTGTGTGTGTGTGTGTGTGTGTGTGTGTGTGTGTGTGTGTGTGTGTGTGTGTGTGTGTGTGTGTGTGTGTGTTAATACCCCACTCTCCCCTGGGTCACCTTGTGTGGCTCCTCTCCTAATTAAACATTGTAATATTTATGTGTAGAAGGACTTGTTTATCTGTCTCTCAGGAATAGGGGGATGAAAGGAGTGGGAGGAGGAGAGAAGTATGTCTGCGAGTCTCGCTCCCTAAGTCTATATACCGTCATCTATCTCTCCCATTCTTTTTTTCGTCCCTTGCTCCGCTGAGTTGGTGAATTAATGAAAGTGAAGATAAAAGAGAACCTGAGAGAGGAGGAAGGGAGAAGAAAGATTGCCATATACTTGGTATTTCTCTCTCTCTTTCTCTTTCTCGGCAGCTGAATTTGTGAAGTGATTTGTTACTGGGTATCTTTCTCCAGTTGTTCTCCCTTCTCTCTCTGTTTGGTGCATGCTGGGAATTGTGTGATGGAGTGTGAGTGGTGTGTAGAGTTAGATATCTTGGTTTTTCTTTTATGTTTCCCTTTCTTGGTGATATCTTTTTTTCTCTCTCTTCCTATGCATGATTAAGGTTATCATAATTTTTATTTAGTTGTTGTGGTAGAATTAAGGATATTTTTATTTGTGTCGAAATTACCCTGGTTTTGGCGGGGATGGCGACCCACATGGGGACGCCGTCTCTGTCTCTTCGGCACGGCTTTAGGTGTGTTACTGAAGCTACTGTCACCGTGGAGGAGTTTCTGGTTGCCGTGGGAGAGAAGGTAGGATATGAGAATGTTGCTTATGCGTCACGGATGAATAAAGCGGTGGTGGTTTTTCTTAAAGAAGAGCGTCTTGTTGATCGTATGGTTGAGCAAGGCGTACAACCTGTTTAGGATAGGGTTCAGTATTTTCACGGCCGGATTAAAAAACGTACCCGATTTAATCTGGTTATTACTCCTGCCCAGAAACTAGAATATGCATATAATTAGTAGATTTGGATAAGAAACACCCTAAAGTTTCTAAAACTGTTTGAATGGTGTCTGTGAGTATAATAGAACTCATATGGCAGGCCAAAACCTGAGAAGATTCTATATGGGAAGTGCCCTGTCTGACCAATTCTTGGCCTTCTGTAGCCTCTTTATCGAAAATACAGGATCTCTGCTGTAACGTGACATTTTCTAAGGCTCCCATTGGCTCTCAGAAGGCGCCAGAACGTGGAAGGATAACTCTGCAGTCCCTGGGCGAAAAACAGTAGGGGTTTTGGAGAGTGGTCCATCTGAGAACAATGACACTGGTGCGCGCGTGCATGTGAAGACTCCATTTTCTTATTTCAGTGTTTGAACGGATACAACGTCTCCCGGTTTGAATATTATTTTGATTTTAAACAGCGTTTGACATGCTTCAAAGTACGGTATTTAGAATTTTTTGGTCACAAAACGCGCCGGCGCGTCACCCTTCGGATAGTGATTTGAACGCACGAACAAAACGGAGCTATTTGGATATAACTATGGATTATTTGGAACCAAAACAACATTGGGTGTTGAAGTAGAAGTCCTGGGAGTGCATTCTGACGAAGAACAGCAAAGGTAATCCAATTTTTCTTATAGTAAATCTGAGTTTGGTGAGTGCCAAACTTGGTGGGTGTCAAAATAGCTAGCCGTGATGGCCGGGCTATCTACTCAGAATATTGCAAAATGTGCTTTCACCGAAAAGCTATTTTAAAATCGGACACCGCGATTGCATAAAGGAGTTCTGTATCTATAATTCTTAAAATAATTGTTATGTTTTTTGTGAACATTTATCGTGAGTAATTTAGTAAATTCACCGGAAGTTTTCGGTGGGTATGCTAGTTCTGAACAAAACATGCTAATGTAAAAAGCTGGTTTTTGATATAAATATGAACTTGATTGAACGAAACATGCATGTATTGTATAACATAATGTCCTAGGAGTGTCATCTGATGAAGATCATCAAAGGTTAGTGCTGCATTTAGCTGTGGTTTTGGATTTGTGACATTATATGCTAGCTTGAAAAATGGGTGTGTGATTATTTCTGGCTGGGTACTCTCCTGACATAATCTAATGTTTTGCTTTCGTTGTAAAGCCTTTTTGAAATCGGACAGTGTGGTTAGATAAAGGAGAGTCTTGTCTTTAAAATGGTGTAAAATAGTCATATGTTTTTGCATTTTTGAGGTATTTGTAATTCGCGCCACAACGCTATACCATTGGATATTGGTGAGGCGTTCCGCTAGCGGAACGTCTAGATGTAAGAGGTTTTAAAGGAATGTTTATTCAAGTTACGCCTCTTTTTCTCCGTCAACAAGGGTAACGATTTCGAATGTACCGCCGTTTGTTCCCAGTGAGCTATTGGAGCGTGAGTTATTGCGATTTGGGAAGTTCGCAAGTTCAATTAAGAAATTAATTAAGCCCGTTGGGTTGCAAACACTCGGCTTTGAAACAGGCTATGTCGTTTCGGCGACAAGTGTTCATGTCTTTGGATTCACCGGAATAGACTTTGGAGTTATCGTTTAAAGTCAAGTATGACGACAGACTGTATATGGCTTATGCTAGTACTAGTCAACGGTGTTTTGAGTGTGGGGATGTTGGTCATAAGCGACATGCTTGCCCGAAAAGAGAAAAGGCAGAGGGAGGGGCACAGGTAGTCCTCGTAACACTTGGGCCGACAGTGGTAGAGCAACCAAAAAATCAAATCAAATCATATTGATTTGTCACATACACATGGTTAGCAGATGTTAATGCAAGTGTAGCAAAATGCTTGTGCTTCTAGTTCCAACCGTGCAGTAATATCTAACAAGTAATATAACCTAACAATTCCACAACAACTACCTTATACACACAAGTGTAAAGGAATGAATACGAATATGTACATATAAATATATGAATGAGTGATGGCCGAACGGCATAGCAAGATACAGTAGATGGTATAGAGCACAGTATATACATATGCGATAAGTAATGTAGGGTATGAAAACATTATATAAAGTGTTATTGTTTAAAGTGGCTAGTGATACATTACATCAAGGGTCTACTATGTATATACTGTATAGCGTACTAATTACATCAGGATGGCAAGATACAGTAGATGGTATAGCGTACAGTATATACATATGAGATGAGTAATGTAGGGTATGAAAACATTATATGAAGTGGCATTGTTTAAAGTGGCTAGTGATACATTACATCAAGATAGCAAGATGTAGTAGATGGTATAGCGTACAGTATATACATAAGAGATGAGTAATGTAGGGTAAGTAAACATTATATAATATAAAGTGGCTAGTGATAAATTGATTACATCCATTTTTCCATTATTAAAGTGGGTGGAGTTGAGTCAGTATGTTGGCAGCAGCCACTCAATGTTAGTGATGGCTGTTTAACAGTCTGATGGCCTTGAGATAGAAGCTGTTTTTCAGTCTCTTGGTCCCCGCTTTGATGCACCTCTACTGACCTCGCCTTCTGGATGATAGCGGGGTGAACAGGCAGTGGCTCGGGTGGTTGTTGTCCTTGATGATCTTTTTGGCCTTCCTGTGACATCGGGTGGTGTAGGTGTCCTGGAGGGCAGGTAGTTTGCACCCGGTTTATGCGTTGTGCAGACCTCACTATCCTCTGGAGAGCCTTATGGTTGTGGGCGGAGCAGCTGCCGTACCAGGCGGTGATACAGCCCGACAGGATGCTCTCGATTGTGTATCTGTAAAAGTTTGTGAGTATTTTTGGTGACAAGCCGAATCTCTTCAGCCGCCTGAGGTTGAAGAGGCGCTGCTGCGCTGTCTGTGTGGGTGGACCATTTCAGTTTGTCCTGTTGCTGAGGAACAAGTTGTCCGTGCTGAGGGCACGGAGTTGCAATTTGTATCAGAGGGAAATGTTAAGCAGCAGAAAAATATTGTTGTAGAAGGTAAGGATGGATCTGAAGAGTCATTTCCTCAGACTTGTGAGGAGTTGCCCAGTATGAGTGCTGGGGTACAGGAGGGGGTTCAGGTGGGGCTAGTCTCCCAGGTAATGGAGGAGATGCCCACTATGAGTAATAGGGTACAGGAGGGGGTTCATGTGGAGCTAGTCTCCCAGGTAGTGGAGGAGATGTCCACTACTAGTAATAGGGATCAGGTGGGGCTAGTCTCCCAGGTAGTGGAGGAGATGTCCACTACTAGTAAGGGGGTTCAGGTGGGGCTAGTCTCCCAGGTAGTGGAGGAGATGCCCGGTATGAGTGATGGGGTGCAGGTGGGGAGTGTTGAGAGGGATGTGGTAGACGGGAGTCAAGGGGTCTGTGGCCTCAGCTGAGGAGGATCAGGAGCAGGATATGGACATCTCTATTGATGACAGCAGCTGGTGACGACTCAATATACAGTCCAGAGGAGGTCAATGGGTTCCTGGATCAGACTTCTGGGAAATCTGTCAAATTGGCAGATTTTTTTGATGTTGATAAGTTTGTGAGGTCAGCTGTGATGTTACAGAAGACGGCGGGGTTAGACCAGTTGAGTGAGAAGAAGCGTTTTTGCTTGAGGAAATGTGTTACTGCTGTCACAGCAGCAAAAGGTAGTGGGAAACGTGGTCAGGGTAAGAGAAAATTAAAACAATGATGATGATCATGCCTCATAGGGTGTCTTTTTTCTCTTTGGTTTCTCTGTGGTTTCCTCTGCTTCTCCTTTCTCTTTTCTATATGGAGGTACTAAGGGTAGGTTCTCTTTTCTATATGGAGGTACTAAGGGGAGGTTCTCTTTTCTATATGGAGGTACTAAGGGTAGGTTCTCTTTTCAATATGGAGGTACTAAGGGTAGGTTCTCTTTTCTATATGGAGGTACTAAGGGTAGGTTCTCTTTTCTATATGGAGATACTAAGGGTAGGTTCTCTTTTCTATATGGAGGTACTAAGGGTAGGTTCTCTCAATATTAATGGGGGAAGGGACAGGAATAAGAGGGCTTGGGTATTAGAAGTAATAAAACAGAAAAGGCTTAATGTAGTTTTTCTACAGGAGACACATAGTGATGAGGCTAATGAGGTTGACTGGGGTATGTGGTGGGAGGGGCAGCATATACTCAGTCATGGTACTAATTTCAGTGCTGGGGTGGCCATTTTGTTTTCCTCAGGCTTAAGGGTGACTGTGGTATCTACAACAGAGCTTGTCAAGTGTAGTAGGGTTGAAGGTGAGATATTACTCCTGTGTGTTTCTCTGATCACCATATTATTACTGTTGACATTCACTTGTCCACGAAGGTTATCGCCTTACTGGTATTTTAAAGTCAAGTTGTTACATGATGTCATGTTTTGGGAGGGTGTAGTAGAGAAAGGGTGTGCCAGAATGTCAAGGTGGAAATGGGTGCTACCCCAGCTGTCTTATAGGGGAAGGGTACTAGTAGCTAATAATCTTGCTGCCTCTACCCTGTGGCTCAGACTAATGATGTTACAGCCACCGGGGGGTCTGATACAAGAGCTTCAGAGGACCCTTGTCAATTTCTTCTGGTCTGGACAACATTGGATTAAAGCTGTAGCCCTGTACCTGCCACTGCACGAGGGTGGGCAAGGCCTGGTGGATATTTCCTCTGGTCTGGACAACACTGGATTAAAGCTGCAGCCCTGTACCTGCCACTACACGAGGGTGGGCAAGGCCTGGTGGATATTTCCTCTAGGATCATGGCTTTCTGGCTTCAAGCAGCCCAGAGACTGTTGTACAGAGACGGTTCTAGCTGGGTTGACACAGCCGACACAGTGATGAGGAGAGCGGGCTGTTTGGGCTTAGACAAGCACCTTTTCCTCTTAAAGCTGGAGGGGGGTGATTTGTCTGGCCTGACTCCATTTTATGAGTCTGTTATGCAGGCTTGGAGAGTTCTTGTCAAGTCCCGTAAGGCCGAGAGGATCATTTTCACAAACTGTCTATTGAAAAGAGGACAGCTGACCTCCAATGGAGGATAATACATGGAGCCATAGCCACCAACATACATCTGGTACACCTGGATCCTACTGTTGGGGAAGGGTGTCCATTCTGTGCTGAGTCTGACACTCTGGAACATCTCGTTTTACAGTGTCCCAGGTTGGTCGGGATGATTGACCTGATCACTTCTTGGTTCTCAGCTTTGGGAGAGGTTTTCTCTTCCCAACTGTTTATATTTGGGCTAAAGTACAGGTTATTCGGGGACAGCCTATTACAAACTGTTTAACAATATTGATCTGTTTATGAGTATATGGGGTATTCAGAGTCTGTTGTGTTTAGTTAGTGTGCAGGAGGATTTGGTGCTGTGTTTTTAATTGATGTGTAACAATGGTTTTGTATGAGTTTTTATTCTGTTGTGGGTTCCCAGACCCAATAAAGATGATTTAAAACTGTCTGTCTGTCTGTCTGTCTGTCTGTCTGTCTGTCTGTCTGTCTGTCTGTCTGTCTGTCTGTCTGTCTGTCTGTCTGTCTGTCTCTCTCTCTCTCTCTCTCTCTCTCTCTCTCTCTCTCTCTCTCTCTCTCTCTCTCTCTCTCTCTCTCTCTCTCTCTCTCTCTCTCTCTCTCTCTCTCTCTCTCTCTCTCTCTCTCTCTCTCTCTCTCCTCTCTCTCTCTCTCTCTCTCTCTCTCTCTCTCTCTCTCTCTCTCTCTCTCTGCATGCTGGGAATTTTTGGGAGTTTGAGTGTTTGGTGAGGACTCTGTCCTAACTAACTTTCTAGACTCTTGTCTTGATCTTTTCCTTACATTTTATTTTCTATGGTATACGGTTAATGCAATATTTGTTTTAGCGGTATCCACAGTTTTTTTCAGAGTTAGGGTGGAAGAGGACAGAGTAAGTTTTCTGGGGTTTGCAAGGCGTGGTATGCGCGATGGCTTCTCAGCCTAGCGCGGAGGAGATGCTGTCGATACGGCATGGATTCAGGTGTGTTCCTGAGAATGGAGTTAAGGTGGAGGAGGTTCTGCTCGCGGTCGGCGAACAGGTAGGAGCTGAATTTATACATTCTGCTTCTAGAATGAACAAAGCTGTGGTTGTGTTCATGAAAAGAGAAAATTTGGTTGGTAGGCTAATTGCTAGCGGAATATTTGTAAGGGATGTGTTGGTGCCAGTTTTACCTCTTTCTACCCCTTCCACAAGAGTAGTCGTTGCAAATTTACCTCCGTTTATTACGGACGATCAGATCAGGAAAGAGCTGAGTCGTTTTGGTAAGTTTGCTAGCGGGTTTCGTGTACTGTCGGCAGGCTTTCAGGCAGCTGCTGTTAAGCACGTTGTTTCGTTCCGGAGGCAAGTGTTTATGTTTCTGAACAACAATGAGCAACAGCTAAATGTGCATTTTAAAGTGAGGCATGGGGAGGGGCTCTATGCAGGGTTTGCCAGCACAGACAGTCTACGGTGTTTTGAGTGTGGGGATTTGGGGCATAAGAGCTTTGCATGCCCACATAAAGGCCGTAGACAAAGTGAGGGTACAAGCGCTGGTGGGGGAAATCGAGATCAAAGTGCAGGGGGTAATGAGATGCAGACAGCAGAGGCTGGGCCTAGTCATACCAGGGATGGTGGGGTAGCTGAGGCTGGGTCTAGTCAGACTAGAGATGGTGGGGTAGTGGAGGCTGGGTCTAGTCAGACTAGAGATGGTGGTGTAGCGGAGGCTGGGCCTAGTCAGGCTAGAGATGGTGGGGTAGTGGAGGCTGGGCCTAGTCAGGCTAGAGATGGTGGGGTAGTGGAGGCTGGGTCTAGTCAGGCTAGAGATGGTGGGGTAGTGGAGGCTGGGTCTAGTCAGGCTAGAGATGGTGGGGTAGTGGAGGCTGGGCCTAGTCAGGCTAGAGATGGTGGGGTAGTGGAGGCTGAGCCTTGTCAGGCTAGAGATGGTGGGGTAGCTGAGGCTGGGTTTAGCTATGATATGGAGGGTGGTGTAGAGGATGCTAAGTCTAGTCAGGTTATGACAGTGGATGAAGAGAGTACAGTGGGGAAGTGTAAGAGACTAGGGGGGGAGGAGGAGGGTGCCAAGCGGAAAAGGAAAAAGGGTGTGGTTAAAGGCACAATGGAAACTTTGCCTGTTGCTGTGGGAGATGCCCTGACCAGAGAGGAAGGGCAGGTGGTCAGGGTGGGAGATAGAGATGAGGAGGAAAGTGAGTCTGAGGAAGAGGATGAGGAGTTATTTTTTTCAGACTCCTCTTCAATAGGCCCGGAGCTGACAGCCAGTCAAGCAGAGGGGTCTAAGTACACGGTGAGGGAACTGACAAGGTTCCTGAATGAGACCAAGGGGAAAAAAGTCAATCTTGAGGCTTTTTTCCCTGATTCAAGAAAGTTTGTACGATCAGTACAACATGCTGTGAGAAATGAGGGGCATGGTGTCCTCTCACCCAGGAAACGGTTTAGGTTGAGGAAGTGGGTCACAACAGTGCGTAAGGGTCTACCTTCGGACACTGTTTAGATGTATACTTTCTTTCTGACACTGGGGTTTTTGAGCTTTGCTATTGGTCTCTTTCTCTGCTGGCTTTTCTCCCACTTCTTATGGAGACTCTACGGGTAGGCTCGCTCAATATAAATGGCGCCAGAGATGCGGGAAAGAGGAGTGTGTTGGGTGAATATGTAAAACAAAAAAAAGTACAGGTGTTGTTTCTGCAGGAGACACATAGTGATGTATTGAATGAAGTCGATTGGGGGCTCTGGTGGAAAGGGGCAAGTGTGTTGAGCCATGGGACAAATCTTAGTGCAGGAGTGGCAGTCCTTTTTGCACCGGGTCTGTCTGTAAAAATTTGCTCCTCAAAGGAGGTGTGTAGGGGTAGGCTCCTTGTTGTTAAAGCAGAAATTAACAATATGGGGTTTGTCTTTATAAATGTGTATGCGCCTAACACAGGGAGAGAAAGAGGGGTTCTATTTGGGAGTCTTAGACAGGAACTCTCACAGGTAGAGCCTGAGGAGACACTGGTGGTTGGAGGGGACTGGAACTGCACAATAGATTTTACAAAAGACAGAAATGGGGAAGAGCCTCATTCAGTGTCAGTGGGAGTGTTAAGGGATATTATTAATCAGTTTGACCTAGTGGATGTTTGGAGAACTAAACATCCGAACACAAGACAGTATACATGGGTGAAGGTTTTTGGGGCTAGGGTGAGTGCAGCCCGACTTGATCGGTTTTATATGTCTAGGAATCGGAGCAATAGGCTGTTGGGCGCTACCATTCTCCCGGTGGGATTTTCCAATCATCATATAACCATGGCTCAGCTGTCTATTTCACCAGGGCCCCGGCAGGCATCCTATTGGAAATTCAATGTAAAGCTCTTACAAGATGCCACTTTTTGCGCAGGTTTCCAGACCTTCTGGGAAAGGTGGAGGCAGCGAATAGAGGATTATGAGTCTCTGAGCCAATGGTGGGATGTGGGGAAAGTCCAAATTCGGCTTTTCTGTCAACAGTACACAGCTCTCTCATCCTCAGAGGCTAGGAGAGTTTTGGGGGAACTAGAGCGGTGTATTAGTGAGATGGAGGTACAGATGGTGGGGCAAGGCAATGTAGGCCTCCAGGCTAATTTAGCTGAATTACGCAGGGACCTGGGCAGTTTTTTCCAGGTTAAAGCAAAGGGAGCACTTGTAAGAGCTAGATTCTCCATGCTCAAGGAGATGGATGCTCCCAGCTCCTTCTTCTTTGGTTTGGAAAGACAGAGCAGTGAAGCCAAGGGTATGCACTGTCTACGGCTGTCTGATGGGCGGGTGACCTCTGTGGTGGGTGAGATGCGGGAGCGGACTGTGGAGTTTTATACTGAATTGTATAGGGCAGAAGAGTGTGATCCTGTGTGTGCTCAGGTCTTGTTCACAGGACTCCCTAAACTCTCTCTGGCACAGAGGGATGATTTGGACGTTCCTCTGTTGTCCCATGAACTGGCAGAGGCCGTAACCCAGATGTCCACCGGTCGTGCACCGGGGGTTGATGGACTCCCAGTGGAGTTTTATAAAAAATTCTGGGGAATAGTTGGACGGGACTTCTTTTGCGTGTTGCGTGAATGCGTCGGGGTAGGGGAGTTGCCGATGAGCTGCCGTCGGGCGGCTCTGACTCTCCTGCCCAAAAAAGGAGACTTGTGTGAACTTAAGAACTGGAGGCCTGTGGCATTGCTCTGTGCGGACTACAAGATATTTGCCAAGGTCCTCTCTAACAGACTGAAGTCCCACTTGGACTCGATAGTACATAAAGACCAAACATATTGTGTACCGGGACGCTCAATCACGGACAACTTGTTCTTAATTAGGGACATGTTGGACTTGTCGAGAGGGTCTAATGTGAACTTCGGACTGGTCTCTTTAGATCAAGAGAAGGCTTTTGATAGAGTGGACCATGAGTATCTGTTTAATGTGATGTCTGTGTTTGGGTTTGGGAGGAGTTTTTTGACCTGTGTGAAGCTGTTGTATGCTGGGGCGTCATGCATGGTCAAGGTGGGAGGGGGGCTCAGTAGGCCAGTCTGGGTGAGACGGGGCATTAGACAAGGATGCCCTCTATCTGGGCAGTTATACACACTAGCCATTGAGCCTTTTTTAGGACTGCTACGCAGGAGACTGCAGGGAGTGTGCTGGACAGGCATGGATGTGTTGACAGGAATAGCAATGTCAGCATATGCAGATGATGTTTCTGTGATGGTCAGGGATGGCCAAGATATGCAGGCACTGGAGACCAGTCTGAAGGTGTACGAGGGAGCTTCTTCAGCTAAGGTAAACTGGGGCAAGAGCAAAGCTCTGTTATGCGGGGCATGGGGGGATAGGGCTCCTCCTCTGCTTCCAGGGGGTTTGCAGTGGGGTTGGGAAGGGCTTAAAGTGTTGGGGGTGTACCTGGGCTCGGAGAGGTGGGTCAGGAAGAACTGGGAGGGGCTGTCACAGGCAGTGGTGTCAAGACTGGCCAGGTGGAGGTGGCTCCTGTCCCAAGTGTCATATAGAGGGAGGGTGCTGATAATTAACAACCTGGTGGCATCTTCCCTGTGGCATAAACTGGCTGTCCTCAACCCCCCCGCCGGTCTGCTCGCAGACCTGCAACGCAAGCTGGTGGACTTCTTCTGGTCGGGCCATCACTGGCTGAGGGCAGCAGTGTTGTATATGACCGTCCATGAAGGAGGACAGGGCCTGGTGGAACTGGAGAGCAGGATGGCTGCGTTCCGGCTAAAGGCGGTGCAGAGACTGCTGTACCATACTGACGTTGGCTGGAGGGAACCAGCATGCGCGCTGCTGAGGAGAGCTGGCGGATTAGGTTTGGATCGGCAGCTGTTCCTCATGAGGCTGGAGAGGCTGAGTACAGCAGGTCTCTCAGACTTTTACTCTGGGGTGCTGAGGGCCTGGCAGCTGCTAAGGCCCACACGAGAAGGGGGTGTGGAGCCTGGGCTGTGGGTGTGGGAGGAGCCTATCTTCCACAACCCAGCCATCCCTTTGAGATCGGTCCAGTCGGCCACCCTGCAGAGACAACTGATGGCAGGGGGTGTAAAAAGGCTGGGTGACTTGAGACTTCTGGGAGAGGAGGGGTGGAAAAGCCCGGAAGTCTTGGCACAGCAAACAGGGATAATGTCTCTTAGGCTGCTGGAGAGATTCCTGGAGGAGGTCCAGGAGGCACTGTCTGAGCCGGTAAGAGGGATGTTTGAGCAGCCAAAGGGAGAGGGGCCACCAAGCTTTCCGCCACTGCAGGTGAAGGCAGAGACTGGAGACTGGCAAGGGGGTCTGGAGGACTTGTTAGATCTTAACACTCCGAGCCTGGGTGAGTTTGAAGGGGTGGGAGGTAAAGCCCTCTACAACCTCTGTGTTAAGGTGGGGAACATTAGGAGCCTAACAGGAGTAAAGGCACATCAGTGGCAGGGGGTATGTGGGGAGGAGAGTATGGTGGGTTTTAGATGGAGGGGGCTCTACAAACCCCCAGCACCAAAGAGGTCAGGGGACCTCCAGTGGAGGGTTCTACATGGAGCCCTGGCCACTAACAGCTGGCTGGCACGGGTTGAACCGGGAGTTGGGCAGGAGTGTCCTTTCTGTAAAATGAAAGAAACAGTGCACCATGTGTTTTCTGTGTGCACCAGGTTAATTTCATTAATGTCTCTGTTGGAATGTCTGTGTGAGAGGTTGGGGGTGGTCTTTACTGTTGGGGTGTTCATAATGGGATACAGGTATTCAAGCAAGGAGAAGGCCAAATGTGTTTTGTTGAATTTTCTGTTTGCTCAGGCGAAGTTGTCTATTTGGCTAACAAGGAGGAACAGGGTCAAAGGTGGGGGGATAACAGACCCTTTACTATTGTTTAATGGGATGGTCTCTGCGCGCCTTAGGGTTGAGTTTGAGTTCTATAAAATGATAAAAAGTGTGGAGATGTTTCAGGAGATATGGTGTGTTGGGGGGGCTGTCTGTATAGCTGGGGAAGATGTTTTGGATATACGGTTATAGGAGTGGGTATTGTTTTGAGTATTGTGATGTTGGTTTGTATCATGTGGTACATGTATGAATCACAGGATGTATTTTTGGTTTTATTTTTAAGGGGGAGGTTGGGTGGTGAGTTTTAAATGAAATGAGAATGGTTCAATAAAGAAAGACAAAAAGTCAAAAAGTCTCTCTCTCTCTCTCTCTCTCTCACATTGCCAAAACAAGTGGAATAGGCAATAAACAAAAGGTAAATAAACAAGGGAAACATTAGTAAACATTACACTCACAAAAGTTTTCAAAGAATATAGACATTTCAAATGTTATATTATTGTCTATCTATAGTTTTGTAACAATGTGTATACACCTCACACACATGGTTATGGGCTCAAATGAAAGAAGTCACCTGTACCATGTCATGGAGTGGAAATGTATTGCATTTTGAGTTTGCATCAAAATATTACACTTTATATACACACATCACAGAAGACTGAAATATAACAACAACAAAAAAATGTTGACATAGAAACACCGGATTATCCCCCCCCAAAAAAAATTCTCTCGAAATAATCTTTACTATAATCTTTATTAATGATGAAATTCTGAAACATATTAATAACATTCCACCCATGAGAAAAAGAGGACAACAAGAAAGGGATACGGATCTGAGGGTTAGACAGAACACACCTCAGAGTTATCTATTACCTACGTCTGTGTGTGTAGGTGTATATACGTGGGATGTCATTGTGCACGATACGCTTGTGAAGCATCGATCAGCGTTCACCTGACCTTTTTTAATCAATACGCTTGATAATCAACTATTCCTACTATTTGTCACAGTCGCATTTGGTTTTCCATTAAACCATCTGTTGGAATTTCAGTTACTGCCAATTGACAGATAATCCAATCTGTTGAATCCAATCTGTTTTCCTACCTCTTCCCTCTTCCCTCCTACCTCTCACTTCTTGTATCCTGTAGCAGTTGTTTACCCTGAAGTTAAAAAGGCACCTGCGTCAGATGCTAACATTGCCCTCACTGCTGCCTGTGTCTGAGGGGGCTGTCTCGACCCTCGGCAGGTGCTAACATTACCCTCACTGCTGCCTGTGTCTGAGGGGGCTGTCTCGACCCTCGGCAGGTGCTAACATTACCCTCACTGCTGCCTGTGTCTGAGGGAGCTGTCTCGACACTCGGCAGGTACTTGTGTATGTGTTCACTAACAATACAGCTGTGTGCTAACCCTACAGCTGTCCACTAACCCTTCAGTTGTGTACTTCCCCTACAGCTGTGTACTAAACCCTACAGCTGTGTACTAACCCTACAGCTGTGTGCTAACACTACAGCTGTGTGCTAACCCTACAGCTGTCCACTAACCCTTCAGTTGTGTACTTCCCCTACAGCTGTGTACTAAACCCTACAGCTGTGTACTAAACACTACAGCTGTGTACTAAACACTACAGCTGTGTACTAAACCCTACAGATGTGTACTAAACCCTACAGCTGTGTGCTAACCCTACAGCTATGTACTAAACCCTACAGATGTGTACTAAACCCTACAGCTGTGTACTAAACCCTATAGATGTGTACTAAACCCTACAGCTGTGTACTAAACCCTACAGATGTGTACTAAACCCTACAGATGTGTGCTAACCCTACAGCTGTGTACTAAATCCTACAGATGTGTACTTACCCTACAGCTGTCTACTAAAACACTACAGATTAGAGGTCGACCAATTAATCGGAATGGCCAATTTCAGGTTTTCATAACAATCGGTAATCTGCATTTTTGGACACTGATTGTGGCCGATTTGTTAATGTATTTTAATACATTTCTTTACATTTATTTAACTAGGCAAGTCAGTTAAGAACAAATTCTTATTTTCAATGAAGGCCTAGGAACAGTGGGTTAACTGCCTTGTTCAGGGGTAGAATGACAGTTTTGTACCTTGTCAGCTCGGGGATTCGATCTTGCAACCTTCCGGTTACTAGTCCAGCACTCTAACCACCTGCCTTACATTGCACTCCACGAGGAGCCTGCGTGGCAGGCTGACTACCTGTTGCGCGAGGGCAGCAAGAAGCCAAGGTAAATTGCTAGCTAGCATTAAACTTATCTTATAAAAAACAATCTTAACATAATCACTAGTTAACTACACATGGTTGATGATATTACTAGTTTATCTAGCTTGTCTTGCGTTGCATATAATCAATGCCATGCCTGTTAATTTATCATTGAATCACAGCCTACTTCGACAAACGACTGATGATTTAACAAGCGTATTCGCGAAAAAAGCACTGTCGTTGCACCAATGTACCTAACCATAAACATCAATGCCTTTCTTTAAAATCAATAAACAAGTATATATTTTTAAACCTGCATATTTATATTGCCTGCTAACATGACTTTCTTTTAACTAGGGAAATTGTGTCACTTCTCTTGCGTTCAGTGCAAGCAGTCAGGGTATATGCAGCAGTTTGGGCCGCCTGGCTCATTGCCAACTATGTGAAGACCATTTATTCCTAACAAAGACCGTAATTAATTTGCCAGAATTGTACATAATTATGACATAACATTGAAGGTTGTACAATGTAACAGCAATATTTAGACTTAGAGATGCCACCCATTAGATAAAATACGGAACGGTTCTGTATTTCACTGAAAGAATAAACGTTTTGTTTTCAAAATGATAGTTTCCGGATTTAACCATATTAATGACCTAAGGCTCGTATTTCTGTGTGTTATTATGTTATAATTAAGTTTATGATTTGATATTTGATAGAGCAGGCTGACTGAGCGGTGGTAGGCAGCAGCAGGCTCGTAAGCATTCATTCAAACAGCACTTTCATGCGTTTGCCAGCAGCTCTTCGTTGTGCTTCAAGCATTGAGCTGTTTATGACCTCAAGCCTATTAACTCCCGAGATCAGGCTGGTGTCACCGATGTGAAATGACTAGCTAGTTAGCGGTGGTGCGCGCTAATAGCGTTTCAATCAGTGACGGCACTCGCTCTGAGACCTTGAAGTAGTTGTTCCCCTTGCTCTGCAAGGGCCGCGGCATTTGTGAAGCAATGGATAACGATGCTTCGAGGGTGGCTGTTTTCGATGTGTTCCTGGTTTGAGCCCAGGGGCGAGGAGAGGGACGGAAGCTATACTGTTACACTGGCAATACTAAAGTGCCTATAAGAACATCCAATAGTCAAAGGTATATGAAATACAAATTGTATAGAGAGAAATAGTCCTATAATTCCTATAATAACTACAACCTAAAACTTCTTAACTGGGAATATTGAAGACTCATGTTAAAAGGAACCACCAGCTTTCATATGTTCTCATGTTCTGAGCAAGGAACTTAAACGTTAGCTTTTTTACCTGGCACTTTTACTTTCTTCTCCAACACTTTGTTTTTGCAATATTTAAACCAAATTGAACATGTTTCATTATTTATTTGAGGCTAAATTGATTTTATTGATGTATTATATTAAGTAAAAATAAAAGTGTTCATTCAGTTTTGTTGTAATTGTCATTATTACAAATAAATAAATAAATAAATAAATATCGGCCGATTAATCGGTATCGGTTTTCTGGGCCCTCCAATAATCGGTATCGGCGTTGAAAAATCATAAATCGGTCGACCTCTACTACAGATGTGTACTAACCCTACAGCTGTCTACTAACCCTACAGCTGTGTTCACTAACCCTTGGGACCCAGAGTGGAGTGACTCTGACTGAGACTAACATATCAGTCAGTTGGCTGGATAGACACCAACCATCCCACCCAAGCCTCCATTGTAAGACTGTTAGCTGACATTTAGCCAGGAAAAGTCATATTGATCGTTTTGTGACAGGCTGCTTTTCAGTCTCCTCTGTTCTTCTTCTCTATACATTTTGGACCGGTCACACGGTCTGTGGGAGGGAGGAGGGAGGCTACTGTAGGTTAATATAACAACAAGTTTCTTCTTATCCCTGTCTGGTTTTCCATCGTTCTGTGTTTGAGAAGTGCGTGTGGATATAGATAGATAGATAGATAGATAGATAGATAGATAGATAGATAGATAGATAGATAGATAGATAGATAGATAGATAGATAGATAGATAGATAGATAGATAGATAGATAGATAGATAGATAGATAGATAGATAGATAGATAGATGATAGATAGATAGATAGATAGATAGATAGATAGATAGATAGATAGATAGAACGATAGATAGATAGATAGATAGATAGAACGATAGATAGATAGATAGAACGATAGATAGATAGATAGAACGATAGATAGATAGATAGAACGATAGATAGATAGATAGAACGATAGATAGATAGATAGATAGATAGATAGAACGATAGATAGATAGATAGAACGATAGATAGATAGATAGATAGATAGATAGATAGATAGATAGATAGATAGATAGATAGATAGATAGATAGATAGATAGATAGATAGATAGATAGATAGATAGATAGATGATAGATAGATAGATAGATAGATAGATACACAGGTAGGTACACAGGTAGGTACACAGGTAGGTACACCTACCTGGACCTAGGTTCACTCCAAATGGAACCCTATTTCCTATACATTGCACTACCATTGACAAGGAAGGGCCCAGTGAGCTGCACAGCATGTTACATGGCCAGAGACAATTATCTTCTCTTGCTTTTTCCAACTGCAGTCACTCTGTCTGTTTTGTATTTTCTCCATTCCTCCCTAATCCAGACACCTTTGTGCAGAGAGTGAGGGGCTAAAATGGCCGCCAATGCTTACATTGCTGATTGATAGTACCGTGGGCGGTCTCTCTCTCTCTCAACACTCTCTCTCAACACTCTCCTCTCTCTCCTCTCTCTATCTCCCTGTCTGTCTTTGAAAACTCTCCTCTCTCCTGTCTCTCTCTCTCTCTCTCTCTCTCTCTCCCTCTCCCTGTCTGTCTTTTGATTGCCTATTAGTTTCTGCCTCAACAAGTACAATGGAAGGGAACAAGACTGATTGATTTAGTTTTTCCCATTTCAGGGGCAAGGACATCCAACCTCACAATTGTGTCCATGGACAAAAAGTATTGTTTCATAACCATCTGAAATATACAGTATTGATTATTTTTTTTCTCTCTCTCTTCTCTTCTCGTCTCTTCTCTTCTTCAAGTCTCATAAAAGAGCTTGTCTACAAAGTGGTCTGTGCTCTGTCTAGCCGCCCATTGTCAGACAGGGAGTATGTCCCAAATAGCACCCTTTTCTCTATATAGTGCCCTACTTTAGACCAGAGCCCTATGGACCTTAAACACATCACTTTAAAAGGAAAATAGCCATTTGGGATACACCCAGAGTCTGGAACAGCAAGAACCAACCACTTATGTGAAAACAAGACCTTTCAGGCCAACAAGTATGAACATGAATCAATAGATTCTCTCAATACTGTCTGGTTACTTTCCATTGCCGTGTAGATGCTGAGGTCACTCTGTTATGTGTTAACCCTAAAAGCGCAAACAGGGTCAACTTTGACCCCAATGGGTCTAAAAGTCCTAATTTCAAAACCCTTTTGTTGATCCTTCTGAAATATTAGGACAATTTCCGATAATTTCTGTGTTAATATGAAGGAATGAAAAAGTATCTATTTTTGTATATTAAGCTGAAAATGTTGACTCTATAGTGCACTCTGTGATAAAAGCAACACATTTGGCATAGAGGAAGATCTATTGTGACCTTGGGACTATACGTTTCTATCTGTGCAATTGCATAGTTCTGAGATATTGAACGTCAATGTTTTCACATCCCAGATCTCAGAACTGTTTTGTAGTGAATCATTTGTTCTAACCCATCACGGGGTCCTGAACTTAAAGGTAACTAAAGTGCAGAGTATCAAAATCCTAAGACATTTCTAAATCTTTTAAAAAAAAAAATTTTTTTAGGGTGCAATCACAGAATGAACCTTATGGCTCTAAAATGTCAATCTGGGTTCAACCATTAGGTACAGTCTGATACTTCTGAACTTGACATGTTCAGTTTTTTTTAAGAAGACTGTAGCTATAGAATAACACAAATTTTCCAAAACAGAACACATCACTAGATACAGTTGAAGAAATGTTTTATGATCTTCAGACACATTACTGTCAATACTGAACAACGATGTGAACACATCATTTACTTTAAAATTCCTGACAGCGTTGTTTTTTTGTTGTTGTTGCTGTTGTTTTTGCTTGTGTGCCGTTACGGCTGGCTAGACTAGCCTAGACCGTACATAGAGACAGATGGCAAAGACATGTGCTGATTGGTCCGTATGTATTTGTTCAGGCTAGTCGTTGGATTGAAGATAAAACCTTATAGTGACAAGTTCAAATGGGTTTATGCAGATAGAATGTTCTAGTTTTTTTTTATTTAAAATAAACCTTTTTCAAAAATCGAACTTCACAGACATACAGTATGAGTTTGATAAAGGTGAAGCCATAGTTTGTGTAGGTCAACGTTTTATGTGTTTTATTATTTTCTCCCTTTAAAAACACTTAAGGTACTCAACAAATCAATCAATGATTCTGATTTTCCTTCTAAATGAATGCAAGAGGAAGTATATGGACATTGGAAAGGCCATAATTACCATATTATATCAATCAAACAAATGTATTTATAAAAGCCCTTTTTACATCAAGCAGATGTCACAAAGTGCTTATACAGAAACCCAGCCTAAAATCCCAAACAGCAAGCAATGCAGATGTAGAAGCACGGTGGCTAGGAAAAACTCCCTAGAAAGGCAGGAAGCTAGGAAGAAACCTAGAGAGGAACCAGGCTATGAGGGGCGGATCTGAGGGGTGGCTGTGACGGGTGGAGATTATAAGAGAACATTGCCATTATGACCAGATTCTTCTTCAAGATGTTTAAATGTTCATAGATGACCATCAGGGATGTAGAAGGTGTAACAGGTCAGTACCTCAGGAGTAAATATCAGTAGGCTAGACGGCCAGCATCACGGAGTCGCCTCTTCACTGTTGAGACTGGTGTTTTGCGGGTACCATTTAATGAAGCTGCCAGTTGAGGACTTGTGAGGAGTCTGTTTCTCAAACTAGACACTGTAATGTACTTGTCCTTTTGCTCAATTGTGCACCGGGGCCTCCCACTCCTCTTTCTATTCTGGTTTGAGCAAGTTTACACTGTTCTGTGAAGGGAGTAGTACACAGCGTTGTACGAAATCTTCAGTTTCCTGGCAATTTCTCACATGGAATAGCCTTCATTTCCCAGAACAAGAATAGACTGACAATTTTCAGACAAAAGTTATTTGTTTCTGGCCATATTGAGCCTGTAATCAAACCCACAAATGCTGATGCTCCAGATACTCAACTAGTCTAAAGAAGGCCAGTTTTATTGCTTCTTTAAATCAGAACAACAGTTTTCAGCTGTGTTAACATAATTGCAAAAGGGTTTTCTAATGATCAATTAGCCTTTTAAAATGATAAACTTGGATTAGCTAACACAACGTGCCATTGGAACACAGGAGTGATGGTTGCTGATAATGGGCCTCTGTACGACTATGTAGATATTCCGTTAAAAATCAGCCGTTTCCAGCTACAATAGTAATATACATGAACAATGTCTACACTGTATTTCTGATCAATTGTATGTTATTTTAATGGACTAAAACTGTGTTTTTATTGAAAAAACAAGGACATTTCTAAGTGACCCCAAACTTTTAAACGGTGGTGCATGTGAGTGTTACGGGCCGGCAGTCATTTAAGCACCTTAGAGTTCTTGGGCACAGGGGACTACGGTGGTCTGCCTGAAACATGTTGTTATTACATACTCAGACAGGGAGAGGTTGAAAATGTCAGTGAAGACACTTGCCAGTTGGTTCACACAGGACAACAGATAAGACAGACATGATAATTACATCAGATATAACAGACTGATCCTAGCCCTCCGGCACATAGACTATTGCAGCGTAGATACTGGAGGCTGATAATGGGGGTGAATCGGAGGACACTGTGGTCCTGTCCAGAGGTATCAGGCAGGATATAACCCCACCCAAGGGTACCAGGCAGGATATAACCCCACCCAGGGGTATCAGGCAGGATATAACCCCACCCAGGGGTACCAGGCAGGATATAACCCCACCCAGAGGTATCAGGCAGGATATAACCCCACCCAGGGGTACCAGGCAGGATATAACCCCACCCAGAGGTACCAGGCAGGATATAACCCCACCCAGAGGTACCAGGCAGGATATAACCCCACCCAGGGGTATCAGGCAGGATATAACCCCACCCAGGGGTACCAGGCAGGATATAACCCCACCCAGGGGTACCAGGCAGGATATAACCCCACCCAGTTTGCAAAATCACTGCCCCCCCACCACTAGAGGGTCCCGTGTAGCTCAGTTGGTAGAGCATGGTGTTTGCAACACCAGGGTTGTGGGTCCGATTCCCACGGGGGACCAGTACGGAGAAAAAAATGTATGAAATGTATGCATTCACTATTGTAAGTCGCTCTGGATAAGAGCGTCTGCTAAATGACTAAAAATGTAAAAAATGTAAATATCAACAGACCTCCAATGTCCTGCTGTCTGTTGAGGGGACTGCTGAGCCTTCTTCAGACCTCCTGCTAACGTTCTGTGTTTAGCCAAGCTGACAGCTAGCTAGCTATTTCTGAGGACATTTATCTGTCAAGTCACAGTGTCCTGTCTCTGTGTTTCATGATACTCACTTGCTACAAACAGAAAGTACCAGCAATTTCTGAAGAGAATGATAAAGGTGATTGGCGACGAAGGTTTGACAGAGACAAAGCTTTTAATTTATTTAACCAGGCAGGAACAGTTAAGAACAAGCCAGTTGATCCAGCCCAACACCCTAGGCTACCTGCCGAGAGAGAGAGAGAGAGAGAGAGAGAGAGAGAGAGAGAGAGAGAGAGAGAGAGAGAGAGAGAGAGAGAGAGAGAGAGAGAGAGAGAGAGAGAGAGAGAGAGAGAGAGAGAGAGAGAGAGAGAGAGAGAGAGAGAGAGAGAGAGAGAGAGAGAGAGAGAGAGAGAGAGAGAGAGACAGACAGACAGACAGACAGACAGACAGACAGACAGACAGACAGACAGACAGACAGACAGACAGACAGACAGACAGACAGACAGACAGACAGACAGACAGACAGACAGACAGACAGACAGACAGACAGACAGACAGACAGACAGACAGACAGACAGACAGACAGACAGACAGACAGACAGACAGACAGACAGACAGACAGACAGACAGACAGACAGACAGACAGAGAGATCCTCCTGAAGTATTTTGAGTTTATTGTGTTCATATATTCACACTGTTTCTCAATATGCGTACTACCGTGCTCTACACTCTCATGCTCAGAGTCTCCAGGCATGTTTTCTTGACTACTTTATTGTGAGGACGAGAGTGTGGAGAACGCAAAAAAAACATGATATTAGAGAAGCCCTCCCCCTACTGTATTACCTCACGCTCCACCTCCCCATTCACTGACCCTTCTTTCCAGCCAGGACAATGACAACAATACAGATGAAATAAGACGAATACAAAACAAACGATTTACTTCATAATTATCAGCTATATGTGAATCATATAGTCTAGCTAGCCAGATAGTGAATGAATTAAACAGGCAAAAAAATGACCTAAAACTAATGTTTCGCAAGGTATATGTCAATTATTTGTGAGTAGCTAGCTAGCTATCTAGCAAGTATTTGTGGCTATCTGGCTAGCTAACCGTATTAGATAGCCAGTTAGCTCTAATGACTTACTGTGGACTTGCGATCTACACATGCTGCAGTCGGTATTATAGGCAGGTAAACATGCCAAAGTACACAGCATGTATTTATTAACATATCAAGGTAAAATAGTGTAGTCAGGCATCTTATGATATGTCAATGGGCAACATTTGAATCCAAAGTCAAAGTTTATTTTCTTTCGCTTCAGCTCAAATAATGGCACTATTGATTTCAAGAAATACTGAGTTGTTTTTTTAAGTGGTTGCGTCAAATTTGTGTGTATACTTTCTGTTGAAGTTCGCATCGATTCACGCTTCAAAATATGTACAAACGGAGTACAAGTTCGAGAAGTGCCCTCCGTTCACCGTTTTTTTGCATACTATGATTTGGACTCATACTCCGACTCTCCCGTTCTCCAGTTTGCGTGGTCGGACCACGGTAGTATGCATTTTTGAGGAAACACCCTTAGTTGTTTCAAATGAGATATCTTCGAGGAGGGAAGGTTACGAGAGGAATAATAACTATTGGTTTTAACTAAAGTTTTTGATTTTCAGTTTTTAAAGAAACATCCCTGATCTGAAATCGATCCATCCAAGTCATCCAGACCAACAAGAAGTGTTCAGCAGTAGGGTTTGAGTTCAGATAACAAAGTGAATCCGAAATATCACTGTATTTCCAATAGGTCAAAAGAAGAACACTATATTAGTGAATAGGGTGCCATTTTGGATGCACTCTAAATCTTGCCTTTCTTTTGACAAGTATTTTGACAAAGTTTCCAAGCCACTTGTCTTTCACCTCTCCCTGACCCTGTCGCCACAGAAAGGTCCAGCCACTCACATCAGCCGTGGAACCACTGTTATCCGAACAGACAGCTCCTCTGTCACCATTATGTAAATGACTTGTGTTCCCTCTGAAATACTGCGACTCCTCCATCTGTTCATCCAGAGAGAGTGGGTGGGGGGTGTGGGGGGAGAGGGAGCGAGGGGGGAGAGAGCGATGGGGAGAGAGAGAGACATAGAGAGATACAGAGAGATACAGAGAGAGATATACACAGAGAGAGAGAGACATAGACAGAGAGAGAGAGAGACATAGACAGAGAGAGAGAGACATAGAGAGAGACAGAGAGGGAGAGAGAGAGACATAGAGAGAGAGACAGAGAGAGAGAGAGACAGGGAGAGGGGGGAGAGAGAGACAGAGAGAGAGAAAGAGAGAGAGGGAAAGAGAGAGACAGAGAGAGGGGGGAGAGAGAGGGAAAGAGAGAGACAGAGAGAGGGGGAAAGAGAGAGACAGAGAGAGAGAGGGGAGAGAGAGAGAGAGAGAGAGAGAGAGAGAGAGAAAAGTTGTGTCTGACGATTTTGCTACAGACCACCTCTAAAAGCAAGGTATGGTAGTAGGTGCCAGGCGCACCGGTTTGTGTCAAGAACTGCAACGCTGCTGGGTTTTATAAGCTCATCATTTTCCCATCTGTATCACCACACAAAGCACAACTTCACACAACTGTGGGAAGCACTGGAGTCAACATGGACCAGCATCCCTGTGGAACGCTTTGCATACCTTGTAGAGTCCATGTCCAGTCCAGACCCTGTACAGTGATGACAGTAGTCCCATGTCCAGTCCAGACCCTGTTCAGTGATGACAGTAGTCCCATGTCCAGTCCAGACCCTGTACAGTGATGACAGTAGTCCTATGTCCAGTCCAGACCCTGTACAGTGATGATAGTAGTCCTATGTCCAGTCCAGACCCTGTACAGTGATGACAGTAGTCCCATGTCCAGACCCTGTTCAGTGATGACAGTAGTCCCATGTCCAGTCCCTGTTCAGTGATGACAGTAGTCCTATGTCCAGCCCAGTCCCTGTTCAGTGATGACAGTAGTCCCATGTCCAGTCCAGACCCTGTTCAGTGATGACAGTAGTCCCATGTCCAGTCCCTGTACACTGATGACAGTAGTCCCATGTCCAGTCCCTGTTCAGTGATGACAGTAGTCCCATGTCCAGTCCAGTCCCTGTACAGTGATGACAGTAGTCCTATGTCCAGTCCAGACCCTGTACAGTGATGATAGTAGTCCTATGTCCAGTCCCTGTACAGTGATGACAGTAGTCCCATGTCCAGTCCCTGTACAGTGATGACAGTAGTCCTATGTCCAGTCCAGACCCTGTACAGTGATGATAGTAGTCCTATGTCCAGTCCCTGTACAGTGATGACAGTAGTCCTATGTCCAGTCTCTGTACAGTGATGAAAGTAGTCCTATGTCCAGTCCCTGTACAGTGATGACAGTAGTCCCATGTCCAGTCCAGTCCCTGTACAGTGATGACAGTAGTCCTATGTCCAGTCCCTGTACAGTGATGACAGTAGTCCCATGTCCAGTCCAGACCCTGTACAGTGATGACAGTAGTCCCATGTCCAGTCCAGTCCCTGTTCAGTGATGACAGTAGTCCTATGTCCAGTCCCTGTACAGTGATGACAGTAGTCCTATGTCCAGTCCAGACCCTGTTCAGTGATGACGGTAGTCCCATGCCCAGTCCCTGTACAGTGATGACAGTAGTCCCATGTCCAGTCCCTCTACAGTGATGACAGTAGTCCTATGTCCAGTCCAGACCCTGTTCAGTGATGACAGTAGTCCCATGTCCAGTCCAGTCCCTGTACAGTGATGACAGTAGTCCCATGTCCAGTCCAGACCCTGTTCAGTGATGACAGTAGTCCTATGTCCAGTCCAGACCCTGTACAGTGATGACAGTAGTCCTATGTCCAGTCCCTGTACAGTGATGACAGTAGTCCCATGTCCAGTCCCTGTACAGTGATGACAGTAGTCCCATGTCCAGTCCAGACCCTGTTCAGTGATGACAGTAGTCCCATGTCCAGTCCAGTCCCTGTACAGTGATGACAGTAGTCCTATGTCCAGTCCAGACCCTGTTCAGTGATGACAGTAGTAATATGTCCTATACACAGGTCTGTACAGATGAACTCTAGGCCTTGTTCTGTACTGTTGACAGCAGAACCATGTTCAGTGTACTGTGTAACCCACCTGTGCCAGCTCCACTCCACTCCTGGCCACGAGGCTGTCTAATAGAGATTAATGTCTCCTGACTCCTGGCTCTGCTCTGTGCTGTGCAGGGACTGACCGGCCACTCCTTGAGCGTGAAATACACTTTGCCTTGCTTGGCTGGCTGGGGTGTGTGTGTGTGTGTGTGTGTGTGTGTGTGTGTGTGTGTGTGTGTGTGTGTGTGTGTGTGTGTGTGTGTGTGTGTGTGCCAGAGAGACACAGAGAGACAGAGAGAGAGAGAGAGAGAGAGGGAGAGAGAGAGAGCGATACAGAGAGAGATAGAGAGAGAGAAAGAGAGATACAGAGAGAGATAGAGAGATATACAGAGAGAGATAAAGAGAGAGAGCGAGAGAGAGAGAAAGAGAAAAAATATTGTTTCTGTGTTAAGCATCACTCTTTGCCAGCTCTGCCAGCCCTACAGTGGCATAGAGGTCTAAATTCAGAGGGCTCTTTATGAGCTGAACTTCATTACAGGAAGTTGCTCGTTCCCTCCCTCTTTCTGCCCGTGTTCACTCACTCCCTCCTTCTGCCCTCCTTCACTCACTCACTCCCTCCTTCTGCCTTCCTTCACTCACTCACTCCCTCCTTCTACCCTCCTTCACTCACTCTCTCACCCTCCTTCTGCCCTCCTTCACTCACTCTCTCCTTCCTTCTACCCTTGTTCACTCACTCTCTCCCTCCTTCCATCCTAGTTCACTCCCTCCCTCCTTCTACCCTCGTTCTTTTCCTCCTTCTGATCCTCGATCACTCCCCCTGAACGCATCTCATATCCATATTTGCCCCATGTGGCAGGATTGGGGTCAGTTGTGTTTCTAATTCTACTGTCAACTGGAGCGGTGTTCTTAGCACATTCAGTAAATGACAACCTAGTCCCTATGAAGTGCACTACATTTGACCAGAGCTAAAAGGGTTTCTGGTCAAAAGTAGTGCACTTCATAGGAAGTCTGCATCTGTTACAGCACTGTCTATAACTGATTGTGCTGAGAGAATCGTTCCAGAAACTCAATTGACCCCAATTCTTCCACATGTTTAAACATGGAAATGAGATTTCAGAATAGATGTACAGAATAACATGGTGTCACGTCCTGACCAGTAAAAGGGGTTATTTGTTATTGTAGTTTGGTCAGGGCGTGGCAGGGGGTGTTTGATTTGTGTGGTTCGGTGTTTTTGGTTTATGTTCTATATTTTCTATTTCTATGTGTTTATCTAGCTTTTGTATTTCTATGTGAGTTTTGGCAATGACCACCAATTAGAGGCAGCTGGCGGTTGTTGTCTCTAATTGGAGGCCATATTTAGTTGTGTTTGTTTTCACTTGTATTTGTGGGTGGTTGTTTCCAGTTAAGTGTTTTTCTTTAATTAAAGTAAAGAAGATGCGTATTGGTCCACTCCTTACGACGCTTATGACACATGGTGGTAAATGTATAGAATAGCATGCTGGTGGATGTATAGAATAACATGGTGTAGATGTATAGAAAAACTTGACAGGTAGATATATTTAGCAGCATGACAGGAATATGTATAGAATAACATGGTGGTAGATGAATAGAATAACATGGTGGTAGATGTATAGAATAACATGGTGGTAGATGAATAGAACAACATGGTGGTAGATGTATAGAACAACATGGTGGTAAATGTATAGAATAACATGGTGGTAGATGAATAGAATAACATGGTGGTAGATGTGTAGAACAACATAGTGGTAGATGTATAGAATAACATGGTGGTAGATGTATAGAACAACATGGTGGTAGATGTATAGAATAACATGGTGATAGATGAATAGAACAACATGGTGGTAGATGTATAGAACAACATGGTGGTAGATGTATAGAACAACATGGTGGTAGATGTATAGAACAACATGGTGGTAGATGTATAGAACAACATAGTGGTAGATGTATAGAATAACATGGTGGTAGATGAATAGAACAACATGGTGGTAGATGAATAGAATAACATGGTGGTAGATGTATAGAACAACATGGTGGTAGATGTATAGAACAACATAGTGGTAGATGTATAGAACAACATAGTGGTAGATGAATAGAACAACATGGTGGTAGATGAATAGAATAACATGGTGGTAGATGTATAGAACAACATGGTGGTAGATGTATAGAATAACATGGTGGTAGATGTATAGAACAACATGGTGGTAGATGAATAGAACAACATGGTGGTAGATGAATAGAACAACATTGTGGTAGATGTATAGAACAACATAGTGGTAGATGTATAGAACAACATGGTGGTAGATGAATAGAACAACATTGTGGTATAGATTAACTTTTGGCAGGTAGATTATAGTAATATGTATTTTTTTTGGTGATCAAAATTCACATAGAAATGTTAGTTCTAGATCTGTTATTCTCATTGAAAGCAAGTCTTAGAAGCGGTAGATCTGTTTAATGTGCATTACTTCTATGCTTCCCGTTTTTAAGTTTAACTTTCGGTTTTGTACACCAGCTTCAAACAGATGAAAATACTATATTTTTGGTTATGGAAAATATATTTTACAGCGGTTTAGATGGTGCATTGATTCTCCACGCTATACTTGCTCGTTTTGTCACATAAATGTGCCCACTGGCCCCCCCATAATTCACACACTGAATTTATTCCACATTAACCATTTATACTGTGCTGAAGGAAATGAGCATGGTTTCACTGCATGACTTTGATAAAATCAAACTCTGAACCATCTGAAGCTACAGCATCTCTGACCACAAACAATAATGAATCATTGACCAAAAATAATTTCCCCAAAATAATACAATAACGGGAATAGATTTAATTATATTTTTTTGAAAACTGAAACTGTTTCATAAAGTGATAATGTTACCCATCTCCTAAGTGTTTTAAAAAGAAAAAGAAAACTAGTCAAAGCGTCTGTCTGAATTGTTTTGATATTTAGACAGACAAAATAGAGACGTTTGTTCTGAGATTGAAAGCTTCTTTTATAACTCTACAAATCCTCTCAGAAGCCAAATGTTCAATCAGCTAGCTGTTTATATCAGAAGCTGCAACAGCTTCACAGAGACCATTATCTGTCTATTAAGGATTCCTTTAACTACACATGTTTGTGGTTTGAAAGAAAGCATTTTCAACTGTTCACTATGTCTTCATAAGGAAAAAAAGTATATTGCTAACTCGTAGTCCAACCAAGGTGCAGTAATTGTGGAACCACCGGCAAAATATGGAAATATTCATGTACTATTTTCAACCATGCATTGAGGACAATTTGAAGTTTAATAGAAAACTCTGTAACATTTCCTTTTAAGAGATCCTTATTACAGTGTAATTACACTGTGACATGTATTATAATTAATTGCAACAACTCATAGTTACGATTTAACAACAAGATGTACCTGGTAGTAAACGCAGATTGTAATTACAGAAGTGTAACAACTAAAGGTTATTAACATGCATGTTACAAATTGGAAGGTTTCCTCTAAATTCACCAACTTAGTGTTTTACTTCTCAGCTGCATCCAATTTATTACCAACTGTGACAAAATGGATGCACTTGGTGTCTGAGAGATTATAGCCTACGCTCAATAGGCTCTAACTAGTTAACCCCATAAGGTTGACGTCCGTGCCCCAGGGGAAATATAATTGGCATAATACAAAAAAACTCTCATAAAGTTCTGTCAGTTTAAGCTAGAGATATCTCGTTTTTTTGTTGCATTGGATGTGTGTCAATCTGCCTAAGTCTCACTTCCTCATCTGCGGTGAAAGGTGTCAGAGCTACAACAATGTTTGTCAGAACCATAAGACATCCGGAAAAATCGGCCTTCTCACAAAATCGTCTGTAGCGTCCGAACTGTTTGGCCTACAAAATATTATGACCCCTCTATGGAAAGATGAGACTTGATTGTGTTCTCTGTGATGCTCTACCACCCCCACAAGCATATTGGAACTCGTCGGTACAGCCGATCTGCCCACGTCAGTCTGTAGCGTCCCAACAGTTTGGGATACACACTAATATGACCCTCTGTGGTAAGTTGTTTTGCTCAAGGACGTCCACAGACTTCACAAAACTCATCTGAAGGTCCAGTACCAGTTGAAAAAATGAATAGAATTACAGTATATATGGAGACTGCTTAAAAAAATAAGGGGTTAAACACATATTTTTTATTTTTTTTTATCCTGATCTTTCTTATATCTCTTTGATATAGGACAGACTTCAGAACAAACTTCCTTTCGATAATTCTTTGGGAACAATCTGTTGTTCCATGCAGTGAATCTGTTATTCAATGCGTTTGTATGAGCTAAAAGCAGTAAGGCCAAAAGAAAAGTAAAAGTTACAAAGTAAAGTACAGACACCCCAAAAAAAACGGATTTAGTAGTACTATAAAGTATTTTGTCTTAAAGATGCACTCTCAAACTTTTGTATAATTTTAGCCGCTAGTGGTGCTCATGAACCAAAAGAATGGTCCCCATTTTTTTGTGTACTACATCATCAAATTGTACACTATGTCATCCATTTTGTATGATATGTCACATCCTGCAACAACAAAAAATGTATAATAATTTGTATGTGCAATTCATATGATATGTTACGAATTCAAATAGTTCTATATTTAGTTAAATAAAGGTTAAATAAAATAAAAAAATACTAAAAAAACAAAAAATATGCTTCTTTAAGTACCAGTACTTTAGCTTACATCACTTCCGATAGCGTCCCAACACACCATATTTCATCCTGTATAAACCCTGTGATATGTGTTAGCCAACTGACAACCCATCCTCATTGACACAACTGCTTATACCGCCAGGCAACTCCTAAAGTCATTTAGAGAAAACCTCCGCCATATTCACGCACTGGCAACAACTTCCGGCTGTGCCTGAAGTAGTGGGTACTGTTTACTAAATACGGAAGTAACCTTTTGCAAAGAGCCTATAACAGGCTCTGGAATCTGATTGCCAGGCCCAGGTAAAGCTTTTGTTTCAAATTCATAGAGATTATGAATGCAATAGCAAAGCAGGTTTCACAAACTATTCACATCAAGAAATGGTTTAAGTTGTTAAATAATTTTTAACAGTGTATTTGACAATGGGTCAATTGCTTTAACCATCAATTAAAGTTTTTGGGACACTTTAATAAACATTCATGGTTAAAATTGTGAAATTGTAATTTGTGTTTGCCAAATTGTAAGCTTGGTGGAATAATAGTTGATAAATGCACTTAAAATGGTCACAAGACAAACTCTTATTCCGTCATGTAAACTTGCACTGTTGAAGAACATTCTCACTTTTTAATGTGATGCATTGGTGGAATTATTTATTCATCCAAGGTATTAATGTCGAGGATTAAGGCTTAATGTCTGCCCAAAAAGTGTTGTAGACAAGAAAAATACAAAAAACATCAAGACAGGAGAGAGAAAGTAAGTTTTCCATGCAATTTGTTTAGTTTTTATGGGGATACATGAATTCTGCCACATGATTTAGCATAGGAAGTTAGCTGTCCATTAAGCATTTGCCAGCTATCTAGCTGTGACGATCGTCGTAAGTAGACCAAGGTGCAGCGTGGTGAGTGCTCATGATACATTTATTTATATTAACTCAGAACACTAAATCAAAACAACAAATAACGGAAAACGAACGTCACGTTCTGCAGGCTTCACTGAGCTGTACAAAAACAAGATCCCACACTGAAGGAGGTAAAAAAGGCTGCCTAAGTATGACTCCCAATCAGAGACAATGATAGACAGCTGCCTCTGATTGGAAACCATACTAGGCCAATCAAAGAAAAAGAAAACATAGAAATATAACACATAGAATGCCCACCCCATGTCACACCCTGACCTAACCAAACAGAGAAAAATGGCTCTCTCAGGTCAGGGTGTGACACTAGCCAAGTGTTGGCTAGCTAACTGCTAACTGTTAACGTTAGCTCTATGTGTGTCAAAACACTATGACTAATATTAGTTTATTTTCAACGTAGCTAAACACTAGCTCAGACTTCACTCAGACTCCAGGATGGGAAAATGCTTACGAGAAAGAAACATATGAAGACAGAGTTGTTGATTTCCATTGTTACTTGTAATGTTAAAAAGGGGAGGAAAAATACAATTCCGTTTTTTCTAAATTAGCTATCTAGGCTACTCACCGTTCTATAGGCTACAGATAAGAATCGCCAGAAGAATAGTTATTTTTATTATCTAATCACATGATTAATATAACAATAAAAATGTATATTTTTTATTTTGTAGGTAATCCTTATTTCGTAAAAAACGTCAGGTCTTTTTTAACATGTTGCAGTACAGTTTACTAAAGTAGAAGCTGATCTATTATTTGTAGGTACTGTATTTCCACTTGGTAATGAGTAGTAGGTCTAAGTAATTATATAGAAGTTACTAAATCCTGTGCAACAACAAGTAATTACATTGTACTTAAGTGCATTTTACATGTGCTATGGTGTGCTAGTGTACTTGTTCTCCCACTTGGATGGCGCTTCCGGAAACTTAAAAAAATGAGGGCCAGTTTGTCTGGATGGGTAATGTACTGCATAAGTACACCTTAGTTACAAGTTACTTAGTTGTAAATGAGAACTTGTTTTCAACTGGCCCACCTGGTTAAATAAAGGTGAAATAAATCAATAAAAAAGTAAGCACCCCACAAAATAAACTTCATTTTAGCTAAATCCTGTGTAGCAAATAGTAATTACATTGTACATAGGCAAACATTACATGTACTATGCTTTGAAATAGTGTCTTATTCCTCATCTGAGATGACACTCGCGTTAAAAATGTTTTCACAAGCTCAACCAAGTTAACCCAGATGGTGCGCTTTATAAATGGGGACAAGTGCTAGCAACAACGTTGACTGGGTGTATATTTTGAACATCGCACCTTCATAGTTAAGTAATTAAAGCCCATTGAGCATAGGCTATAATCTCTCAGACACCCAGCAAATCCACAAGGGATCCCAACCTTTGTCACAGTTGTTAATGAATTGGATGCAGCTGTGAAGAAGCGAAATACCGTGTTGGTGAATTCAGTGGAAACCTGCCCATTTGTAACAAGCATGGTAACAAGCATTCGTTGTTATACTTCTGCAATTACAGACCGCAATTACTACCAGGTACATGTTGTTATTACATTGTAACTACGAGTTGTTACAGTTAACTACAATACTTGTAAGTGTAATTACACTGTAATAAGGCCCCTTAAAAGGAAGGGTTACTGAAAATGCTTATTTTATGTCAAATTACTCTCTGTGACCCATGCCTCTCTCTGTAACCTCTGACTCCCTCTGTGACGCCTGACTCCCTCTGTGACGCCTGACTCCCTCTGTGACCCCTGACTCTCTCTGTAACCTCTGACTCCCTCTGTGACGCCTGACTCCCTCTGTGACGCCTGACTCCCTCTGTGACCCCTGACTCTCTCTGTGACGCCTGACTCCCTCTGTGACCCCTGACTCCCTCTGTGCCCCCTGACTCCCTCTGTGACGCCTGACTCCCTCTGTGACGCCTGACTCCCTCTGTGACCCCTGACTCTTTCTGTGACCCCTGACTCTTTCTGTGACCCCTGACTCTTTCTGTGACCCCTGACTCTTTCTGTGACCCCTGACTCCCTCTGTGACCCCTGACTCCCTCTGTGACGCCTGACTCTCTTTGTGACCCCTGACTCTTTCTGTGACCCCTGACTCTTTCTGTGACCCCTGACTCTTTCTGTGACCCCTGACTCTCTTTGGTCTTCAGACTGAGCCGCCTGTCCCTTCCAGCAGCACTAGCAGGAAACCAGAGAAAAAAACATTCTGATATTAACAGAGCAGACAGGAAACCAGAGAAACAAACGCTCTGACCGTG
The DNA here is from genome assembly GCF_901001165.1 of Salmo trutta. NCBI lineage: Eukaryota > Metazoa > Chordata > Actinopteri > Salmoniformes > Salmonidae > Salmo > Salmo trutta. The sequence continues at coordinate 38,961,735 of NC_042990.1, read as the reverse complement.
GTGGAAAAAGTATCCAATTGTCATACTTCAGTAAAAGTAAAGGTACCTTAATGGAAAATGACTCAAGTAGGTTTTAAATATACTTAAGTATCAAAAGTAAATGTAATTGCTCAAATATACTTAAGTATCAAAAGTAAAAGTATAAATCATTTCAAATTCCTTATGTTAAGCAAACCAGACAGCACGATATTCTTGTTTTGTTTTCATTTACGGATAGCCAGGGGCACACTCAGACATAATTGACAAACAAAGCATTTGTGTTTAGTGAGTCTGCCAGATCAGATGCACTAGGGATGACCAGGGATTTTCTCTTTAAGTGTGTGAATTAGACCATTTTCTTGTCCTGCTAAGCATTCAAAATGTACCGAGTACTTTTGAGTGTCAAGGAAAATGTATGGAATACATTATATTCTTTAGAAATGTAGTGGATTAAAGTAAAAGTTGTCAACAATATTAATAGTAAAGTAAAGTACAGATAATCAAAATAACTACTTAATTACTACTTTCAAGTATTTTTACTTAAGTACTTTACACCACTGCGTTCTGATATGAACAGCACAGACAGGGAACCAGAGAAACAAACACTCTGATATGCAGCATCCACTGGGCCAAAAAAAACTGGGTAAATCAATGTTGCTTCAACGTCATTTCAACAACAAAAAAATGAAATGTGAGTATGCCGAATCAACTTCAACTGATTGGATTTGAAAAAAGTAATCAGCATATGGTAATTTTGTATTTTTTTCATACAACACTTACATTTTAGTCATTTAGCAGATGCTCTTATCCAGAGCGACTTACAGTAGTGAATGCATACATTTCGTACATTTCATGCATTTTTTTAATGATTATTTTATTTTTGTACTGCCCCCCCGTGGGAATCAAACCCACAGCCTTGGCATTGTACACACCATGCTCTACAAACTGAGCCTCATCCAATGACATGGTGAAATATTGTTGTTGATTTCACAATGATTTCATTGATCTCAACCAAATCTACACAGAAACGACACGTTGTTCTGATGTCTGTGTCCGGTGGGCATAGTGTTGGGGTGCCAGTGACTGGATGAAACGAGAAGACTATGGATGCAAGGCAGAACTACCTGAAGAGAACTTATTTGAAATAAAGAAGACCTTGAAATTGATCTGCTTTGCTCAGATCATGTGAATTTTCCAAAGCTCACGCTGTCGTCCTACTATGGTGGTGTTTGTGTTTCACCTTAGACTCTGGAGCTGTGCCTCTTTCCATCAGCTCTGACACACACCCAGTGTGTGTGTGTGTGTGTGTGTGTGTCTGGGGGAGTTTGAGAAAGGTGGTTGAACACAGTTATTTGGCTCTGTAGCATGTTTCACATATATGCACATTAATACATGGCTGAGCTGTTGGGGTAAATTCAACACTTAACTCTTTGGTTTTAGTTTTCAGTTGAAAATGTTGGACTTGTTCTGTTAGTGCTGTGAAATTATGTCTTTGTTATAAGCCCATGAAGAAATAGACTTCTGGAATAGCGTTTTTTTATTTTTTATAAATCATCTACACTTTCCGTTACATTAGGTATCATTGCAACATATTTATACAATAATAGCATGTCATAAATTTTTATCAGGTATTTGTTACATATTTCTCACAAAAAAATACATGTTATTCATAGATGGATACACATACTATGTTATTCCACTGTTTTGTACAGTACTTTCTTTAAAAAAAACAATTTAATGTAGAGTGTTGCCAAGCCTTCTAAGCTGCTTTTCCGGGTTCCTGGTGATTAGCAGCCACACAGCTACCCAACCACCAATTTCCATGGCTGAAGCTCAGAAGCCATTTTGTGCCAGAGGGCTCACGACATATCAGCTTCCACAGTCTTTGTGTTCTGACAGTGGACCCAACTCCTGTGGTGAGAAGCAGCCGTAAAGCTCAGGAAGCCATTTTGTGCCAGAGGGCTTCCAGTGGGTCTGTGAGCTGACAGTTAACGTGTGACTGGATGATGCTCAGTGCTTTATGGTTGATTATTGATGGTATTTCATGTTTCCTTCACCTTTAGGCTGGCTCTATACTGTCTGACGGCTGACCTTTAGCTGGAAGGAATTAAAAAGGTCTGTAAGTCTGTTCCTACACACACACACACACACACACACACACAAACACACACAAACACATAAACACTGGAAGTCGGTAAATGTACCCCCACGCTTAGAGAGAAAGTGGTAGGTCTCTGCAGTCAATAATCACGTGTGTGTGTGTGCGTGCGTTCCTGTATTGGTGTGGCAAGTGTGTGCATAAATGCCTGCGTATGACATAAGTAATTGACAGCCTTAGATATCATATCATCAAAGCTACAGAAGTACTGTAGTTGACAGAGTGGTTGTGTAGCTGACACATAAAACAGTTTTCACTCACCAAAGAGGCATTTATGTAAAGTCGCTGGGGATCTGAGCCGGCAGCAAAACCAATGGTTATTTATGAAGCCTGTTAAAAGCAACAAGAGCTCATAGTTTCTCTTCAAAATGCAAAGTATTATAGATGAATGTCTATATGGTTAATTCCATTTTAGTCATTTAGCAGACACTCTTATCCAGAGCAACTTACAGTAGTGAATGCATGCATTTCATACATTTTTTTCTCCGTACTGATCCCCCGTGGGAATCAAACCCACAACCCTGGTGTTGCAAACACCATGCTCTACCAACTGAGCCACACGGGACCGGGACTGTTACGGGACCGTTAAGGTAAGGTATTCATTCCGGTTAGGGCTATGGTTTGGGGAAGACTTAAAGGTGAACTTCCTTCACTCACCAATTATTCATTGTAAATAAGAATTTGTTCTTAACTGACTTGTCTAGTTAAATAAAGGTTAAATTACGGTTAAATAAAGGTTAAATAAAGGTTAAATGTGTTTCTTCTGGAACTCATTAAGAAATGCAGTGACCGTCACTGAAGCCCAAACAAGAGTTGTCTTCAGGATGTGGTTTAATGTGAGTGTTTCTTGGGTGTGTCCTTGCAATTCAATCACAATAAAACAAACAAGGGCAGTAGTGAGTAACTTAGTGACAGCGAAGGTAAGCTAAACTAGCCTTGCTGTGGCTCAGTTGGTAGAGCATGGTGTTTGCAATGCCAGGGTTGTGGGTTTGATTCCCATGGGGGGCCAGTACACAAAAAAAGAAATGCACGAAATGAAAATTTATAAAATGTATACATTCCCTACTCAAAGTTGCTCTTGATAAGAGTGTCTACTAAATGACTAAAATGAGAGGAGATTTGAAGTTGAGGACTTCTCTCTCCTGACTGACTTGCCATCTCAAGATAATCAGCTAATTCAGTTCTATGTATAGGCTAACACCTGTGCTGACCTTGTGTTTAGCCAACCTGACAGCAGCTAGCTAGCCAGTAAGATTTAGCTTGGGGATAGCTACAGCTGGCTAGCCTATCTAGCTAGCTGACATTTCTCTATCAAATCACAGTTGTGCCAAAAAAAGCAAGAAGTACCAGTGTCTGGAACACCTTGCTATGAAATTAGCTCTCAACTCGAAGTGTTATCACGTTACGTGAAGACGTGTTACCATGGAACTCCGACGTCAACACAATTTTATATAGTTAACTGGCAAGTTTTGTCTCATCTCGTATCTCCTTATGTCCACTGTTAGATCTTTCCCGGGGGACAAATCCCAGAACTAATATCCCTGCAGGTTGAGGCCAAATGTGAACATTGCACAAACATGGCCAGTTTGAGTGTAGATACATTTTATCAACAGACAAATCGATGGGTTTGTTCGTGTTAGGCTATCGTATTGATTTGTTTACGAAGGCGGTGTGCCTACACTTTACCTAGCAAATTAAAATATGCTATCTGTAGAGGGAACCACAAATAGCACAAGGAACACAGAAATCTTACAGTATAACTTAAGCTGTCCCAGAACTAACATGGCATTCAGTTCTATTTCTTTGGTCTAGTCTATGGCTTTTGTCTGTCTACCCACACTGACATGTACAGCTCTCTGTCTGTCTAACCACACTGACATGTACAGCTCTCTGTCTATCTAACCACACTGACATGTACAGCTCTCTGGGTGAGGTTCTGTCTGTCTAAAACACTGACATGTACAGCTCTCTGGGTGAGGTTCTGTCTAACACACTGACATGTACAGCTCTCTGGGTGAGGTTCTGTCTGTCTAAAACACTGACATGTACAGCTCTCTGGGTGAGGTTCTGTCTAACACACTGACATGTACAGCTCTCTGGGTGAGGTTCTGTCTAACACACTGACATGTACAGCTCTCTGGGTGAGGCTCTGGGTGAGGGCGGGTGGGTGGCAGGTGGAGGGCGGGTGGAAGTCGGGAGGCAGGTGCGGGGCAGGTGGGTGGCAGGTGGGGGGCAGGTGGGGGGCAGGTGGGTGGCAGGTGGGGGGAAGGTGGGTGGCAGGTGGGTGGCAGGTGGGGGGCAGGTGGGTGGCAGCAGGGGTTGAGTGCATGGCAAACCATACTGGATAAGACAGTTTGCCTCAAACCATGTGTCCCGCAGGCAGTTTATTAAAAAAATACACTCAGATGTGAGATGCAGGAAGATGGCACTCTTCTCATACCACTATGTAGCTACTGACCTGGCTTTCTCCAGGAGGAAGATGAGACGAGAGCCATAGCCTATGTAGCTACTGACCTGGCTTTCTCCAGGAGGAAGATGAGACGAGAGCCATAGCCTATGTAGCTACTGACCTGGCTTTCTCCAGGAGGAAGATGAGACGAGAGCCATAGCCTATGTAGCTACTGACCTGGCTTTCTCCAGGAGGAAGATGAGACGAGAGCCATACCACTATGTAGCTACTGACCTGGCTTTCTCCAGGAGGAAGATGAGACGAGAGCCATAGCCTATGTAGCTACTGACCTGGCTTTCTCCAGGAGGAAGATGAGACGAGAGCCATACCACTATGTAGCTACTGACCTGGCTTTCTCCAGGAGGAAGATGAGACGAGAGCCATAGCCTATGTAGCTACTGACCTGGCTTTCTCCAGGAGGAAGATGAGACGAGAGCCATAGCCTATGTAGCTACTGACCTGGCTTTCTCCAGGAGGAAGATGAGACGAGAGCCATAGCCTATGTAGCTACTGACCTGGCTTTCTCCAGGAGGAAGATGAGACGAGAGCCATACCACTATGTAGCTACTGACCTGGCTTTCTCCAGGAGGAAGATGAGACGAGAGCCATAGCCTATGTAGCTACTGACCTGGCTTTCTCCAGGAGGAAGATGAGACGAGAGCCATACCACTATGTAGCTACTGACCTGGCTTTCTCCAGGAGGAAGATGAGACGAGAGCCATAGCCTATGTAGCTACTGACCTGGCTTTCTCCAGGAGGAAGATGAGACGAGAGCCATAGCTGAACTCCTGTAGATATTCTAAACAAAGTGTTTTTTCATAACTATCGAGTGTACCAGTTCCATGTAGAATAAAACCATCCTTCATCCTTCATACTGTAGAAGCAGTGTTCTGCTAATATATAACAATGTATAACTATTACACCGGTCTTTCATGTTCTATTGTCATTCACAGCCGATACAGATACTGTACCTATCAGCATGTTGTCTGGTGGTACATGTTAGTTCTCTTCCGTTCGTATGGTGTCCCATATAAGACAGTTCTCTGACAAGTGTGAAGAATACACAGGGTATCTGCTACAACTACGTGGCCTACAGAGAGCAGTTTGACCGGTCAGTCAAATTCACGTGATTAGTTACTTTGATGATCAAGAATGTCCTGTTGGACTGAGGTATGTTAAGAACGCATCCATGAACAAGTGTTGGTACACATCCAACCGCGTCGATGATTTTAATTGGCTGATGCAGAACTTGTGCCAGATATGCCGGTGAGGTTAGCATAGAGCTAACACCTGGCATGTTGTCTGATGGGACAAGCTACAATTTAGCTTTTTGTCGAGTGCAAGTAAAATCAATGATTTTAATTGGCTGATAGAACCTGTTTCAATTTTAACGGTTGCTTATGTTCGAAAGTACTGGCTGCAAAAAAATTACATAAATTCATAGAAACACCTTTTTTTTTTAACACTCACCTACAGCCCTAGACCTGGCAGCCAGTAACACTAGCCTTCCTATAGCGTCCAGAGAGGAATATAAAGTCATACAAACACCTTGAGTGTCAGCCTTGGCTGAGGGAGCAGAGGAGACAGATGGGCTCTGGACTGGACTGTTAGCCTCTGATAGATGGCCAGATAGGTCTCAGTGGCCACACACACACACACACACACACACACACACACGCAGACACACACACACACACACACACACACACACACACACACACACACACACACACACACACACACACGCAGACACACACACACACACACACACACACACACACACACACAAAAGACACACACAGACACACACACACACAACTGCGCAAACACGTGCACACACACACATGCACACTTCCTGATGGGCCTTTGATATATAGCCATATTCATTGCTCTCTCTATAACAGAATAGACAGGCCTGTTCTGTCCCCAGGGCCTCATATCTATCTCCCTCTCTATAACAGCATAGACAGGCCTGTTCTGGCTTTCACGGCTGTGTAGTACCCTGTCCTGTGTGCATTTTGTTACGCACCTTCTACGCTGGCCACAGACTGACTTACTGGCCACAGTGAAGACATCCTAGATAGAGAGAGGAGATCAAAATGGCTGCCAGGGATAAGAAAAGGGAGGGTATTGGGAGAGAGAAAGACAGAAAGGTGTTTAATTTGCTCCCTGGAGAGAGTGATGAGAGAAGGATGGGTTAGTGTTAGGGGTTAGGGTTAGGGGTTAGGTTTAGGGGTTAGTTTTAGGGGTTAGGGGTTAGAGTTAGGTTAGGGTTAGGGGTTAGGGTTAGGTTTAGGGGTTAGAGTTAGGTTTAGTGGTTAGGTTTAGGGGTTAGAGTTAGGGGTTAGGGGTTGGAGTTAGGGGTTAGGGGTTAGGTTTAGGGGTTAGGGTTAGGTTTAGGGGTTAGGTTTAGGGGTTAGGGGTTAGAGTTAGGTTTAGGGGTTAGGGGTTAGAGTTAGGTTTAGGGGTTAGAGTTAGGTTTAGGGGTTAGGGGTTAGAGTTAGGTTTAGGGGTTAGAGTTAGGTTTAGGGTTTAGGGGTTGGGGTTTGGGGTTGGGGTTAGGGGTTAGGGGTTAGAGTTAGGTTTAGGGGTTAGTTGTAGGGGTCAGGGGTTAGGGTTAGGTTAGGGTTAGGAGTTGGGCTTAGGTTTAGGGTTAACCCTTACCTGAGCTGAACAGAAGTCTCCCGAGTCGTGCAGCGATCTTGCATCTCAGTGCAAGAGGCGTCACTACAGCCCCTGGTTCGAATCCAGGCTGTATCACATCCGACTGTGATTGGGAGTCCCATTCGGCGACGCACATTTGGCCCAGCGTCGTCTGGGTTTGGCCGGTGTAGGTCATAATGGTAAATAAGAATTTGTTCTTAACTGACTTGCCAAGTTAAATAAAGGTTAAATGTAAATATATATAAGATAAGCAATATATATATATATAAAAGAGGAGTGTGAGAAAGAAATAACTGATGAGCACCTCACCTGATTTGAACAACTTTACTTCTTTAACTGACATGGTCTTATTCACATGCCAACAGTAGTAGTGAAGAAAAGAGAAGTGATGATATGAAACAGTAGTGGAAAAATGCCTTAACCATGCCTCCTCCTGCCCCACGTAATATTGTGATATGAAACAGTAGTGGAAAAATGCCTTAACCATGCCTCCTCCTGCCCCACGTAATATTGTGATATGAAACAGTAGTGGAAAAATGCCTTAACCATGCCTCCTCCTGCCCCACGTAATATTGTGATATGAAACAGTAGTGGAAAAATGCCTTAACCATGCCTCCTCCTGCCCCACGTAATACTGTGATATGAAACAGTAGTGGAAAAATGCTTTAACCATGCCTCCTCCTGCCCCACGTAATATTGTGATATGAAACAGTGGTGAACTGAGGAGAGTAGGAAAAAAGTTAAGACTCTAAAGTGTTTATGAGATATTCAGACTGGCTTGGTGATTGTCACTCTCCTGTCCGCCCTTTCAACCCCTCTGCCTTCCTGTTTTCTACTTTCTCTTCTTCTGTGTGTCAGGTGATGGGGTGATGGAGATGGGGAGATGCTTGAGTGTGTGTGTGTGTGTCTGTGGTTGTTTACCTCAGACCTGTCACTGTCGTCATGGCGGCAGTCTATCTGGAAGACACCCAATCTGTAACATGGTGTTGCACTCCACCACACTCACACACACACCACAGAATGTAAAACAGCCCAGTCCAAGCCCCAGGGACATGTGGATGTGTGAGAGAGAGAGAGAGGGCAAGAGGGAGAGAGGGAGAGAGGGAGAGCGAGGGAGGGAGAGAGCGAGAGAGAGATGATGGTATCCTCAATTAAATTATAAAATATACTGACCACAAATTCCAATTGGCTATAATTAAACTTTTTAACATCATCCTCAGCTCTGGAATATTCCCCAATATTTGGAGCCAAGGACCGATCCCCCCAATCCACAAAAGTGGAGACAAATTTGACCCCAATAACTATGCGTCAACGGCAACCTTGGGAAAATCCTCTGCATTAACAAGAATTTAAGCTTTCTGCCAATATAAGATATGTCTATGTCCTGGGAAATGTTTGTGTTACTGTGTGCCACAAGTTTCAATTCTCAGGCCGACTCTCTTCTCTGTATACACCAATGATGTTGCTCTTGCTGCTGGTGATTCTCTGATCCACCTCTACGCAGACAACACCATTCTGTATACTTCTGGCCCTTCTTTGGACACTGTGTTAACTAACCTCCAGACGAGCTTCAATGCCACACAACTCTCCTTCCGTGGCCTCCAACTGCTCTTAAACGCAAGTAAAACTAAATGCATGCTCTTCAATCGATCACTGCCCGCACCTGCTCGCCCATCCAGCATCACTACTCTGGACGGCTCTGACTTAGAATACGTGGACAACTACAAATACCTGGGTGTCTGGTTAGACTGTAAACTCTCCTTCCAGACTCACATTAAGAATCTCCAATCCAAAATTAAATCTAGAATCGGCTTCCTATATTGCAACAAAGCATCCTTCACTCATGTTGCCAAACATACCCTCGTAAAACTGACCATCCTACCGATCCTCGACTTCGGAGATGTCATCTATAAAATAGCCTCCAACACTCTACTCAACAAACTGGATGCAGTCTATCACAGTGCCATCCATTGTGTCACCAAAGCCCCATACACTACCCACCATTGCGACCTGTATGTTCTCGTTGATTGGCCCTCGCTTCATACTCGTCGCCAAATCCACTGGCTACAGGTCATCTACAAGTCTCTGCTTGGTAAAGCCCTGCCTTATCTCAGCTCACTGGTCACCATAGCAGCACCCACTTGGAGCACGCGCTCCAGCAGGTATATCTCACTGGTCACCCCCAAAGCCAATTCCTCCTTTGGTCGTCTTTCCTTCCAGTTCTCTGCTGCCAATGACTGGAACGAACTGCAAAAATCTCTGAAGACTAATGTCTCCCTCACTAGCTTTAAGCACCAGCTGTCAGAGCAGCTCACAGATCACTGCACCTGTACATAGCCCATCTGTAAACAGCCCATCTACCTACCTCATCCCCATACTGTATTTATTTATCTTGCTCCTTTGCACCCTAGTATCTCTACTTCCACATTCATCTTCTGCACATCTACCATTCCAGTGTTTAATTGCTATATTGTAATTACTTCACCACTATTGGCCTATTTATTGCCTTAACTTACCTCATTTGCACTCACTGTATATAGACTTTTTGTTTTCTTTTGTGCTACTGTATTATTGACTGTATGTTTTGTTTATTCCATGTGTAACCCTGTGTTGTTGTATGTGTTGAATTGCTATGTTTTATCTTGGCCAGGTTGCAGTTGTAAATAAGAACTTGTTCCCAACTAGCCTACCTGGTTAAATAAAGGTGAAATTAAAAAAATAATAATTACAACCTCATGGTAATTGCATTATGTTATGTTAGCTCAACCATCCCGTGGAAGGGACACCGATCCCGAAGAAGTTTTAACAGTAGACTTGTACATTTCAAATGTTAAATTGGCTTTTTACCAAAAAAAAACATACGACAGACCACGTATTCACCCTGCACACCCTAATTGACAAACAAACAAACCAAAACAAAGGCAAAACTTCTAATTTTGGCATGGAAACAGTGTGTGGTTAAAATTGGCAAAAAAAACACACATTTCTTTCCACTGGGCATTTCTTTCCACAAGTCTGTGGGGATTTTGATAATTAGACTGATAATTATCAAAATCTAGAAAAGAGACATTAAATCTATAACCACCTAAAAGGAAGCGATTATTCCCAAACCTTCACCTTGAAAGCTGGTCCTTGGGCTCTATTCACAAACACAAACAGCAACACAATTAGACCCAACTTGACAAAATGGAAAGAATTAACAAAAAATCAGACCATAACTTTACAATTGATAGAGGCTGCCATAGCTAGACCTGGCTCTCAACAGGAGACAGGCTATGTGCACACTGCCCACAAAATGAGGTGGAAACTGAGTTGCAGTTCCTGACCTCCTGCCAAATGTATGACCATATTAGAGACACATATTTCCCTCAGATTACACAGACCCACCAAGAATTCGAAAACAAATCCAATTTTAATAAACTCCCATATCTACTGGGTGAAATACCACAGTGTGCCATCACAGCAGACAGATTTGTGACCTGTTGCCACAAGAAAAGGGCAAACAGTAAAGAACAAACACCATTGTAAATATAACCCATATTTATGTTTATTTATTTTCCTTTTTGTACTTTAACTATTTGCACATCGTTACAACACTGTATATAGACATAATATGATATTTAAAATGTCTCTATTCCTTTGGAACTTTTGTGATTGTAGTGTTAAATGTTACTTGGTATTGTTATTTTCACTTTTGTTTTTTATCTATTTCACCTGCTTTGGCAATGCAAACATAACTTTCCCATGCCAACAAAGCCCTTTGAATTGAATTGTGAGAGACAGAGCGAGAGAGAGAGTGAGTGAGTGAGAGAGAGAGAGAGACAGAGCAAGAGAGAGCGAGAAAGAGAGCAAGAGAGACCAACAAAATAGGCTGAAAATCAATAAGATTTCCACTCCTCTCCACTTCTTTCCTCTGCCCTCCCCTCCCTCCCCTCCAGTACCATCTCCTCTCTCTATCTCTACCTCTCTCCTGAGTACCAGCCCACAGTAAGGCAGGCCAGGCCTAGTTATCATAATGACACATAGGAGAGCCATCATCCATACAGGAGGATAAACTACAGCGAGTGTACGGACCATTATTCCCAGTCATGCCTGGTGTTGCACGTCACAGAGGGACTGTCATTAGGACTCAGATTAGCCTAGCTAGTGTTAGGCCTGCAGACACAAGTGGTAGGTCTGGAGACATTAGCGTTAGGCCTGGAGACACTAGCGTTAGGCCTGGAGAAACTAGCGTTAGGTCTAGATACACTAGCGTTAGGCCTAGAGACACTAGCGTTAGGACTGGAGACACTAGCGTTAGGTCTGGAGACACTAGCGTTAGGTCTGGAGACACTAGCGTTAGTCCTGGATAAACTAGCGTTAGGCCTGGAGACACTGGCGTTAGGTCTGGAGACACTGGCGTTAGGTCTGGAGACACTGGCGTTAGGTCTGGAGACACTGGCGTTAGGCCTGGAGACACTGGCGTTAGGCCTGGAGACACTGGCGTTAGGCCTGGAGACACTGGTGTTAGGCCTGGAGACACTGGCGTTAGGCCTGGAGTCACTAGCGTTAGGCCTGGAGACACTAGCGTTAGGCCTGGAGACACTAGCGTTAGTCCTGGAGATACTGGCGTTAGGCCTGGAGTCACTAGCGTTAGGCCTGAAGACACAGGCCTCTCTTATTCTCTCTGTCATTTTGTTTCTCTCTCTTTCTATGTTGGTCTCGCTCTGTCTGTCTGTCTGTCTGTCTGTCTGTCTGTCTGTCTGTCTGTCTGTCAACCAGCTTCACCTGGAATGCTTTTCCAACAGTCTTGTAGGAGTTCCCACATATGCTGAGCACTTGTTGGCTGCTTTTCCTTCACTCTGCAGTCCAACTCATCCCAAACCATCTCAATTGGGTTGTGGAGTTCTGTTCGTCTGATGCAACACTCCATCACTCTCCTTCTTGATCAAATAGCCCTTACACAGTCTGGAGGTGTATTGGGTCATTTTCCTGTTGATTAACAAAATGATCGTTCCACTAAGGGCAAACCAAATGGGATAGCGTATTGCTGCAGAATGCTGTGGTAGCCATGCTGGTTAAGTGTGCCTTGAATTCTAAATAAATCACAGACAGTGTCACCAGCAAAGCACGCCAACACCATCACACCTCCTCCACCATGCTTCACGGTGGGAACCACACATGCTGAGATCATCCGTTCACCTACTCTGCGTCTGACAAAGACACAGCAGTTGGAACCAAACATCTCAAATTTGGACTCAAAGGACAGATTTCCACTTGTCTAATGTACATTCCTCGTGTTTCTTGGCCCGAGCGTGTCTCTTCTTGTTATTGGTGTCCTTTAGTAGTGTTTGCTTTGCAGCAATTCGATCATGAAGGCCTGATTCACATAGTCTCCTTTGAACATTTGATCTTGAGATGTGATTGCTACCTGAACTCTGCAAAGCATTTATTTGGGCTGCAATTTTTGAGGCTGGTAATTCTAATGAACTTATCCTCAGCAGCAGAGTTAACTCTGGGTCTTCCTTTCCTCTGGCGGTCATCATGAGAACCAGTTTCATCAAAGCGCTCAAGGGTTTTTGTGACTAAACTTGAAGAAGCATTCAAAGTTCATCAAATTTTCCGGATTGACTGACATTCATGTCTTCAAGTAATGATGGACTGTCATTTCTCTTTGCTTTGAGCTGTTCTTGCCATAATATGGACTTGGTATTTTACCAAATAGGGCTTTCTGTATACGACCCCTGCCTTGTCACAACACAAATGATTGGCTTAAACGCATTAAGAAGGATAGAAATTCCACAAATTAACTTTTAACAAGGCATAGATGTTAATTGAAATGCTTTCCAGTTGACTACCTCATGAAGCTAGTTGAGAGAATGCCAAGAGGGGCGCTAGAGAGCGTGCTACAGCGTAGACTTGCTTTGCTAGAGCTCTGCTCAATTTTGAAACAAATGGATATTTATCTTAACCTCTCACCACCTTTAACTTCAAACACTGTCTGGCAATATGACAAAGGGAAAAGGCACCAAAAAAGGGGTCGCTAAACAAGATAATTTGAATGAGACAATGAATCAATTTCAACATCGCCGACCAACGAGGAGTTAGCTGAAGATGCCAGGTCCCAAGAGCCACAGAACCTACTCCAAGTGACCTACTGGCTGCTATAAACTCACTAAGCAAGAAGGTGGACACAAAGTTGGCTGATATCTCAAAGAGTATTGGGACTTTGACTGAAACTGTGAAGACAACTAAGGGCAGGGTACATGAGGTTGAGCAGATGACAGCCGATCACGAGGCCAAGCTACAGGACATAAAGAACAAAACCCCGAATGCCCAATTGGAAGTGCTCGAATCGCATTCAAGATGCCAGAACATCTGAATATTTGGGATCCAGGAGGACACTGCGAAAGGGAAACCCACTGAATTTGTCTCGGAGCTGATACTGGCATTGCTGGGGAGTGAACACTTCAAAACGTGCATCCTGATCGACCGCGCACACAGATCACAAGCAATGAAGCCAGCCAAGGGCGAGCCACCAAGGCCACTCATCGCACGGCTGCGCTATCCCCAGACCAGGGATCTCATCCTCAAGCTGGCTTGTCAAAAGTTCCCCCTTAACTACGACAGAGCCAGTGTGTCTCTCTACCCAGATCTTACTTTGAAGGTGAGGAACCAATGGAAAGGCTATGATGAGTTATGCAAGAAATGCAGGACGGCCAACATCTGATATGGATTCTTCTTCCCAGCCCGGTTTAAGGTGACAGTCGAGGGATCAACACGTACGTTTGACATCCCAAAAGAAGCCGATCTGTTCTTGTCAAGCAACCTCCCTGGCCGAGCATACAGAACTGCTGTGTCAACCGGCTAAGTGGCAAAATACAGGCAAGGAATGTGTTTGAATTTCCTGCCTATGTCTTTTCGATCAGAAGATCAGAAATTGATACTTATAATGATGGGTGAGATGTTATTGCTTATATAGCATTGTTTAGTCTCTTGTTTAAGCACCACTCACCCCTTAATGTTAGTTTATATGCGGAGCATCTATAGATACATTTTACATTTTAGTCATTTTAGCAGACGCTCTTATCCAGAGCGACTTACAGTAGTGAATGCATACATTTCATTTTCATTTCATACATTTTTTTTTCTTCGTACTTGGCCCCCCATGGGAATCAAACCCACAACCCTGGTGTTGCAAACACCATGCTCTACCAACTGAGCTACGGGGAAGATGACGAGTTAGTTCAAGCTGTATGTCTAGACACCCTAAGGTTTGTGTGTTAGTCAAGGAGTGCTTAGTTTGGGGAAGTCACTCAGTAATGGGATGGGATGGGGATGGGGGGGGGATGGGGTCTTTGTTTTATGTTCACTTTTAATACAGGTGGTTTAATCGGTGTGAAATGACTAGCTAGTTAGCGGGGTGCACGCTAATAGTGTTTCAATCTGTGATGTCACTCAATCTGAGACCTTGAAGTAGTTGTTTCCCTTGCTCTGCAAGGCCCGCAGCTTTTGTGGAGCGATAGGTAATGATGCTTCGTGGGTGTCAGTTGTTGATGTGTGCAGAGAGTCCCTGGTTCAAGCCCAGGTAGGGGCGAGGAGAAGGACGGAAGCTATACTGTTACATTGGTGCTGTTGACCCGGATCACTGATTGCTGCGGAAATGGAGGAGGTCAAAGGGGGGTGAGTGTAACCGGTGTGAAATGGCTAGCTAGTTAGCAGGATGCACGCTAATATCGTTTCAATCGTTGACGTCACTCGCTCTGAGACCTTGAAGTAGTTGTTTCCCTTGCTCTGCAAGGCCTGTGGCTTTTGTGGAGCGATGGGTAACAATGCTTTGTGGGAGGCAGTTGTTGATGTGTGCAGAGGGTCCCTGGTTCGAGCCCAGGTAGGGGCGAGGAGATGGACGGAAGCTATACTGTTACAGGTGGCAAGATCCCGCACGGCAGGACGTTTTTAGTTTGGATTTTGTATGACAGCAACAATTTGCTCGAAAATAAGAAATGCCACATAGTGACCGAGCACAGAGTAGACCTGGTGGAATAAAGATAGTCAGCTGGAACTGTAATGGCTTAGGGCATGTCGTGAAAAGAGCTAAGGTTTTTTCTCATCTTAAATCAGTGGGGGCTGACATAATGCTTCTTTAACAAACTCATATTAAACGCTCGGCTCAGGCCAAGCTACGAGTCGGCTGGTTCAGTTAGATATACCAATCTAATTTTGATGCAAAAGAGAGAGGGGTAGCAATCCTGATAAGGAAAAACATTCCTTTTGTTTACTCATCCTCGATTTCAGATCTTAAGGGTTGGTATATTATTGTGGCTGGTACACTAAATTTGAAACCAATAACCTTGGTCAATTTATATGGACCCAACTTCGATGATGCATTATTTTTATTTTCAAAGGGTGTTTAAGGCCATACCAAATATCTCTTATACAAGTGTTATTGTTGGAGGTGACTTTTAACTGTACGTTTGATCCTCTTTTAGACAGACAGCTATCAAGGTCACTTCAACAATCAAATGCCAGTGTCTGCCTAAGTACATTGACGACAAACCTTAACATTGTCGATATTTGGAGACTGACTCACCCAACAGACAGGGATTATTCTTTTTTTTTCATCAGTTCATAAATCATATTCCAGAATTGACTAATTTTGGTCCAAACTAATTTCAGCAGCTGCGTCAGTTACCCTATTCTAATAACGGAACACTCTCTGCTGTCCATGGTGCTGAAAACTCAACAATATGTCTACAGGTCGGCGACCGTGGCGCTTAGACGCATACTCGTTGAAAGATGAGACTTTTTGAAGAAGCAGATTTGCCTTTTTCCTCTGAGCTAACGACACGTGGGATGTTGACGACTGGGAATCTCTAAAAGCTGTGATTAGAGGTTACATTATTTCTTATACATCGGAGAGGAAGAAACGCGCCAATACTAGGCTGAAAGAGGAACAGGATAACGTTTTTAGGACGAATTCCTCAAATGCAGTCCTTGAGAAGATCACAAAGTTGAAATATGAATACAATACCATCCTTTCGAAATGGGTGGGCTCTTTACTTGCTAGAAAGCAACAAAGTTATTTTGAACTGGGTGACAAACCACAAATTATTAGCAAGACAGCTAAGGGATGTACAGGCATCTAGAGCAAAATAAAAGGGTAAAATAGTAAGACATCCGCAGGATATTAATAAATGCTTTGCGCAGTTTTACTCAGAGCTATATCAATCAAAATGCGATGCTACTGATCCACAAACTATGGAACGCTTTCTCGCTGAATGTGAACTTCCTAAACTAGACGGGGGGCAGCTGCTGCACTCCATGCTGGGATAACTTTAGAGGCGACTAACGCAGCGATAGCACAATTTCCAAACAGCAATGCCCCTGGGCCCGGTGGATATGTAATATAATTCCATAACAAGTACAGTCGTGGCCAAAAACTTTGAGAATTACACAAATATTACTTTTCACAAAGTCTGCTGCCTCAGTTTGTATGATGGCAATTTGCATATACTCCAGAATGTTATGAAGAGTGATAAGATGAATTGCAGTTAATTGCAAAGTCCCTATTTGCCATGCAAATGAACTGAATCCCAAAAAAAACATTTACACTGCATTTCAGCCCTGCCACAAAAGGACCAGCTGACATCATGTCAGTGATTCTCTCGTTAACACAGGTGTGAGTGTTGACGAGGACAAGGCTGGAGATCACTCTGTCATGCTGATTGAGTTCGAAAAACAGACTGGAAACTTCAAAAGGAGTTTGGTGCTTGGAATCATTGTTCTTCCTTTGTCAACCTTGGTTACCTGCAAGGAAACACGTGCCGTCATCATTGCTTTGCACAAAAAGGGCTTCACAGGCAAGGATATTGCTGCCAGTAAGATTGCACATAAATCAACCATTTATCGGATCATCAAGAACTTCAAGGAGAGCGGTTCAATTGTTGTGAAGAAGGCTTCAGGGCGCCCAAGAAAGTCCAGCAAGCGTCAGGACCGTCTTCTAAGGTTGATTCAGCTGCGGGATCGGGGCACCATCAGTACAGAGCTTGCTCAGGAATGGCAGCAGGCAGGTGTGAGTGCATCTGCACGCACAGTGAGGCGAAGACTTTTGGAGGATGGCCTGGTGTCAAGAAGGGCAGCAAAGAAGCCACTTCTCTCCAGGAAAAACATCAGGGACAGACTGATATTCTGCAAAGGGTACAGGGATTGGACTTCTGAGGACTGGGGTAAAGTCATTTTCTCTGATGAATCCACTTTCCGATTATTTGGGGCATCCGGAAAAAAACTTGTCCGGAGAAGAGAAGACAAAGTGAGCGCTACCATCAGTCCTGTTTCATGCCAACAGTAAAGCATCCTGAGACCATTCATGTGTGGGGTTGCTTCTCAGCCAAGGGAGTGGGCTCACTCACAATTTGCCTATGAACACAGCCATGAATAAAGAATGGTATCAACACATCCTCCGAGAGCAACTTCTCCCAACCATCCAGGAACAGTTTGGTGACGAACAATGCCTTTTCCAGCATGATGGAGCACCTTGCCATAAGGCAAAAAGTGATAACTAAGTGGCTCGGGGAACAAAACATCAACATTTTGGGTCCATGGCCAGGAAATTCCCCAGACCTTAATCCCATTGAGAATTTGTGGTCAATCCTCAAGAGGTGGGTGGACAAAAAAAAAAGACACAAATTCTGACAAACTCCAAGCATTGATTATGCAAGAATAGGCTGCCATCAGTCAGGATGTGGCCCAGAAGTTAATTGACAGCATGCCAGGGCGGATTGCAGAGTTCTTGAAAAAGAAGGGTCAACACTGCAAATATTGACTCTTTGCATCAACTTCATGTAATTGTCAATAAAAGCCTTTGACACTTATGAAATGCTTGTAATTATACTTCAGTATTCCATAGTAACATCTGACAGAGATATCTAAAGACACTGAAGCAGCAAACTTTGTGGAAATTAATATTTGTTCCATTCTCAAAACTTTTGGCCACGACTGTACTGCAGAGCCAGTCTAGCTCCACTTATGTTGCGAATGTTTAAACATTCCAAAGAAAATGTCAAACTCCCTCAAACACTGTATGAGGCTACAGTACTATAGCAGTGATCCTGAAAAAAAGATAGAGATTCCATGGAGATGTCGTCTTATCGCCCTGTGTCGTTGATCCCCATAGAAAATAAGGTGTTGACAAAGATATTGGCAAACTGATTGAAAAATATATTTCTGACATCATACATCCTGACCAGATAGGTTTTATCCCGTATACAGTGGCAAGAAAAAGTATGTAAACCCTTTGAAATTACCTGGATTTCTATATAAATTGGTCATCAAATTTGATCTGCTCTTCATCTAAGTCACAACAATAGACAAACACAGTGTGTTTAAACTAATAACACACAAATTATTGTATTTTTCTTGTCTATATTGAATACATCATTTAAACATTCACAGTGCAGGTAGAAAAAAGTATGTGAACCCCTAGGCTAATGACTTCTCCAAAAGCTAATTGGAGTCAGGAGTCAGCTAACCTGAAGTCCAATGAGATGGGATTGGAGATGTTGGTTAGAGCTGCCTTGCCCTATAAAAAACACTCACAAATTTGAGTTTGCTATTCACAAGAAGCATTGCCTGATGTGAAACATGCCTCGAACAAAAGAGATCTCAGAAGACCTAAGATTAAGAATTGTTGACTTGCAATTTAGCTGGAAAGGGTTGCAGAAGTATCTATAAAAGCCTTGATGTTCATCAGTCCACGGTAATACAAATTGTCTATAAATGGAGAAATGGATAAAGTTCAGCACTGTTGCTACTCTCCCTAGGAGTGGCCGTCCTGCAAAAGATGACTGCAAGAGCACAGCGCAGAATGCTCAATGATGTTAAGAAGAATCTAGTGTCAGCTAAAGACTTACAGAAATCTCTGGAACATGCTACAATCTCTGTTGGCGAGTCTACGATACGTTAAACACTAAACAAGAATGGTGTTCATTGGAGGACACCACGGAAGAAGCCACTGCTGTCCAAAAAAAACATTGCTGCACGTATGAAGTTAACAAAAGTGTACCTGGATGTTCCACAGCTCTACTGGCAACATATTATGTGGACAGATGAAACTACAGTTGAGTAGTTTGGAAGGAACACACAACACTATGTGTGGAGAAAAAAAGGCACAGCACACCAACATCAAAACCTCATCCCAACTGTAAAGTATGGTGGAGGGAGCATCATGGTTTGGGGCTGCTTTGCTGCCTCAGGGCCTGGACAGCTTGCGATCATCGATGGAAAAATTAATTCCCAAGTTTATCAAGACATTTTGCAGGAGAATGTTAGGCTATCTGTCTGCCAATTGAAGCTCACAGAAGTTGAGTGATGCAACAGGACAACGACCCAAAACACAGAAGTAAATCAACAACAGAATGGCTTCAACCGAAGAAAATACGCCTTCTGTAGTGGCCCAGTCAGAGTCCTGACGTCAACCCGATTGAGATGCTGTGGCATGACCTCGAGAGCAGTTCACACCAGTCACATTGTTGAATTGAAACAGTTTTGTAAAGAGGTTTTGTCCAAAATTCCTTCTGACCTCAGTCCTTGTGCAGGTCTGATCCGCAACTACAGAAAACGTTTTGTTGAGGTTATTGCTGCCAAAGGAGGGTCAACCAGTTATTAAATCCAAGGGTTCACATACTTTCCCACCTTGCACTGTGAATGTTTACATGGTGTGTTTAATAAAGACAAGGCAGACATAATTTCAAAGAAGCATTTATGCAAGTATATGGCCTTTCTCACTTTAAACTGTATTATCAATATTCTCTGCACTTGTTAATAGTCCATCGTATGTGAAGAAAGCCACTTATGACTCTAATCCAGTCATTTGTCATACTATTAGGATCTGGAAACAGATTAGGTATTTTCTTAACATACCCACTGTATACATTGACAGCCCGATTTGCCTGAATCATGCTTTCCACCCTGCATTGGATGATATGGTGTTTTCACAGTGGAGGGAGAAGGGGCTCACAACAATTGGTAACTTATACATTGATGGTCAGTTAGCTTCATTTAATCAATTAGAGGCTAAATTTAACATGCCAACAACACATTTTTTCAGATTCCTCCAAATCAGGAATTTCTTCAGGACACATATCCCCACAGTGTGGCATTAAGCCAAATAGTCCTACATTAGACATCCTGATCCTTGTCAAACCCCATTCTAAATGGTCGGTCTCTAGACTGTATGATGTGCTACAGGCCCACATAGAGGCATCCACAGACACTATTAAAAAGGGCTTGGGAACAAGAACTTGGTTCAGAAATCTCAGATGAGGACTGGGTAGAAGTTTTCATGAATATAAACCACAGTTCAGTGAATGCCAGACACAACCTTGTTCAGTTTAAGGTGATATACAGGTTACATTATTTAAAAGTAAAACTGCATAAAATATTCTCGGACACCTCACCATTGTGTGAGAGGTGCAAGCAGAATGAGGGGACGTTGACCCAGTTATTCTGGACATGTCCTAAGTTACATGCTTACTGGGCTCTCATTTCTGATTACTTATCTAATGCCTTCGATAGAGTTATAGCCCCAGACCCATTGATCTCTCTGTTTGGTACAGTTGATGGGAATAACCAGGAGGGGAAGGCTGTCTCTCTTTGTATTCTATTAGCCAATAGGCTCAAATTGCAATTTTGGAAATTGGAGACTGTACCTACCTTTGAAATGTGGTTATGGGATTTTAGGGAATGTAATGTATATGGAAAAGATTCACTACAATACATCCAATAGAAGTCCATTGTTTTACAAAATATGGCAGCCGATACTGGATAAAAGGTCTAGTCCTGCTTCATAACTGGGTTGATGATGTGCTGCTACTCTGTGCTGTACTCCACTCAATATTTATTTTTAGTTGAACTACACTGCTTGTAGTGACTATATGCTGTCTTCTTCTAAATGTGACACCTAATAGGATTTTATTTTTTGTATGTGTGAGTTAAGTTTTGTTTTGTCCTCTAAATTTGCCATCCCATTCAACAGTACAATGAATGTCAATGTTTGTTTCTCTGTGTTTTTTTTATTAATTTTTTTTATTGGAAAAAAATAAATAACAATAATAGACGTTGTCATCATAAACAGGTTATACTGTTGCTATTTTGTCATCACTTCCTGTATGTGAAATAAAATACGATTCTTGCTTCTGTAAAAAAAATAAAAAAAAAAATAAAAAAAAAATAAGAATATGCCAAGAGTGTGCAAATCTGTCATCAAGGCTAAGGGTGGCTACTTTGAAGAATCTCAAATATAACATTTGATTAACACTTTTTTGGTCACTAGATGATTCCATATGTGTTATTTCATAGTTTTGATATAATCACTACTATTTTACAATGTAGAAAATAGTAAAAATACAGAAAAATCCTTGAACGAATAGTTGTGTCCAAACTTTTGAATGGTGCTTTAAATTCCACAAATCTAACAGGTAGATTAATTATATTCCAGCTAAACTGTCTTAATACAAAAGTTTATAAAATAATTTGAATTATACACTTCTATTTTCACAATTTGAATAACTTTTATCAAAGACTCATATCCCAACAGTTCATTGTGTCTTTGAAGTCAAGAAAGGAACAGCCTGCTGGTGGCTTCGGGGTTGCCTTGGACGCCAATCTGGTAAGTAGGCACTAAAGTACGCAAGGAGTTTTGTCATGTTATGTTGCTAGTAGATGGTAAAAACAGAGATAGACAGCTATCTAAGTGCAACCTGCCCACTCAGATCTATCATGGTGTTCGGGGATGGCAAGCTACAACAAGCTAGCAAGCAAGCTACAACAACTCTGGCTCTCGAAAACTCTAGCCGCCATTTTGCCTTCTCTCTACAGTTCTCAGCCATTAGTAGCACATGATTGCCTCGTGAACTACAAACCCAACACTGTATTTTAACATTCAATAATCATCAATAACATTCAATAACATTCAATAATCAAGCCCTTATCCTGTTGGGGCTAGGGGGCAGTATTTGCACGGCCGGATAAAAAATGTACCCGATTTAATCTGGTTACTACTCCTGCCCAGTAACTAGAATATGCATATAATTAGTAGATTTGGATAGAAAACACTCTAAAGTATCTAAAACTGTTTGAATGGTGTCTGTGAGTATAACAGTACTCATATGGCAGGCAAAAACCTGAGAACATTCCATGCAGGAAGTGGAAATCTGATTTGTGGAATCACCTTCAACACTTTGCCTATGAAACACACAGTGAGTTAGGATTCATTTAGCACTTCCTAAGGCTTCCACTAGATGTCAACAGTCTTTACAAAGTGGTTTGAGTCTTCTCCGGTAAAAACTGACCGAACGAGAGGCCTGGAAATTTGGCCATAGAGGGAGGGCCATTACTACTATGACGCGGGCGCCCGTGGGTACCCTCTCGTTCCGAAACGTTTAGTAAGACAATGCAATCGTCCGCCTTGAATATTATTGAAGCTCTGATTGAAAAAGGCCCTAAAGATTTATGTTATACAACGTTTGACATGTTTGAACGAACGTAAATATGTTTTTTTTGCACATTCGTGACGACAAGTCCCGCGCGCCTCGTACATTTTGAGTAGCCTTCGGAACGCGCTAACAAGAAGGAGCTATTGAGACATAAATTATTAACTTTTTCGAACAAAACTACATTTGTTGTGTACCTGGGATGCCTGGAAGTGCCTTCTGATGAAGATAATCAAAGGTAAGTGAATATTTACAATAGTATATTTGATTTTAGATGACTCCAAGATGGCGCTAACCTGTATCGCCTAGCCTATTTTTCTGAGCATAGCACCTCGTTTATTGAAAAGTGTGATTTCCCAGTAAAGTTATTTTTAAATCTGGCAATGCGGTTGCATTCACGAGATGTTAATCTATAATTCTTTGAATGACAATATTATATTTGACCAATGTTTTCGAATAGTAATTTTGTAAATTGTAGCGCTAATTCACCGGAAGCATTTGAGGGAAAATATTTTCTGAACGTCACGCGCCGATGTAAAATGCTGTTTTTATATATAAATATGAACTTTATCGAACAAAAAATGCATGTATTGTGTAACATGATGTCCTAGGAGTGTCATCTGATGAAGATTGTCAAAGGTTAGTGCTGCATTTAGCTGTGTTTTGGGTATTTGTGATGCATGCTAGTTGCTTTGAAAATGGCAGTGTGATTATTTTTGGCAGGGTACTCTCCTAACATAATCTAATGTTTTGCTTTTGCTGTAAAGCCTTTTTGAAATCGGACAACGTGGTTCGATTCAGGAGAGGTGTATCTATGAAATGGTGTAAAATAGTCATATGTTTGAGAAATTGAAGTTATAGCATTTACGAGGTATTTGTATTTCGCGCGACGCAATTCCACTGGCTGTTGACTAGGGTGGGACGCAAACGTCCCAGGTTCCCAGACAGGTTATCTTTCATCAGCGAGAAAGAATCCTTCAAATACAAAAGGATACACTTACTTTAGCGGACAGATCCATACAGCTATGGAGCCTCCTTCTGATGAAACTACACGTCCATTACACTTCTCCAGTTACGCTTACACACAGGTGTTCAGAGCATGCTAGATAGCTAATTAGCACAGGTGTTCAGAGCATGCTAGATAGCTAATTAGCACAGGTGTTCAGAGCATGCTAGATGGCTAATTAGCACAGGTGTTCAGAGCATGCTAGATGGCTAATTAGCACAGGTGTTCGGAGCATGCTAGATAGCTAATTAGCACAGGTGTTCAGAGCATGATAGATGGTTAATTAGCACAGGTGTTCAGAGCATGCTAGATGGCTAATTAGCACAGGTGTTCAGAGCATGCTAGATAGCACAGGTTTTCAGAGCATGCTAGATAGCTAATTAGCACAGGTGTTCAGAGCATGCTAGATAGCTAATTAGCACAGGTGTTCAGAGCATGCTAGATGGCTAATTAGCACAGGTGTTCAGAGCATGCTAAATGGCTAATTAGCACAGGTGTTCAGAGCATGCTAGATGGCTAATTAGCACAGGTGTTTGGTCCATGCTAGATGGCTGATTAGCACATGTGTTCAGAGCATGCTAGATAGCACCGGTGTTCACCTCTTGTCTTTGCTTCCCATAAACAAACACTGTTACATGGCTGTGTGGGCATACTAAGCATAATCCGATTGTATCTTCTTACCTTTATTTAACTAGGCAAGTAAGTTAAGAACAAATTCTTATTTTCAATGACAACCTAGGAACAGTGGGTTAACTGCCTTGTTCAGGGGCAGAATGACAGATTTTTAACTTGTCAGCTCGGGGATTCGATCCTGCAACCTTTCAGTTACTAGTCCAGTTCTCTAACCACTAGTCTACCCTGTCGGCTCCAATGTTATTATGGTGACACCCCAAAACATCAGCTATGTGGGTGTCGGCTATCGCCGGTTAATGTTTGATCTGATTGAATCTAGGTCTAAACCAGGCTGGAAAGCCATAATCATGATCCTTCCCTGGATATAGTCTTCCACCTGCGTCAGGACATTTTCAGAGTTTCACAGTTAGCCTGCTTGTGTGTGGGTGTGTGTGTGTGTGTGTGTGTGTGTGTGTGTTTGTTGTGAGTAGTTTTAATTCTGCATGTGTGTTAACCTAGTTACCGTGTGTGTGTGTGTGTGTGTGTTTGTTGTGAGTAGTTTTAATTCTGCATGTGTGTTAACCTAGTTACCGTGTGTGTGTGTGTGTGTGTGTGTGTGTGTGTGTGTGTGTGTGTGTGTGTGTGTGTGTGTGTGTGTGTGTGTGTGTGTTTGAAGATGAGTAGTTTTAATTCTGCAAGTGTGTTAACCTAGTTACCGTGTGTGTGTTTGTTGTGAGTAGTTTTAATTCTGCATGTGTGTTAACCTAGTTACCGTGTGTGTGTGTGTGTGTGTTTGTTGTGAGCTGTGTTTAAAGGAATCTTTGAAGACAATTATTTATTTATTTTATCTTTATTTAACTAGGCAAGTCTCTGGGCTGCTACAGCTCCTGAAATAAACATCTAGCTGATTGAACTATAAGTTCTGAGAGGATTTGAGGAGATGTTAGGAAGTTTGAATGTCAGAAACTCAAAGTTTTCTGTTATGTTTGTTTAAACATCTCAAAAGTTTTGTTTACTCCTTTCAACCTCTCTTAAAACCATCCACATGAATATATTCTTTATTTTTGGGCTAATGATCAATTATTGTTTTGTGGTCAGAGATGCTGTAGCTCCAGATGGTTTAGAGTCTGATATTATCATAGTTATGCCGTGAAACCATACTCATCTCCTTCAGCACAATATGAATGGTTATTGGGGTCTAAATGAACTTAATAACTGAGAACTGGTTACCAGAGAATTACTGTTTGGGGATATGTTCACCCTTTGTAGTTAGGTGGAAATGGTTAATCGCTTGAGAGCTGAAGACTTGTGTTCGTTCCCAGTACTAATGCCTATAGGTTTTAGCTCAGTGGGCTAATATGTTGCTGGTTAATTGATTAGATGATGGTGTTGTCGGTAGTGGATATGCTGTGCTGAGTGAAACATTGGTGAGATTCCTTAGCCATATGGTTAAACTGTTGGTGAATGAAATGTATGATAGAATCTTCTCACCAATGTACCTGAACTCAGCTGTGAGAATTATATTCAATTCAAGGGGCTTTATTGTCATGGGGAACATATGTAAACATTGCCAAAGCAAGTGAGGTAGATAATATACAAAAGTGAAATAAACAATAAAAATGAACAGTAAACATTACACACACAGAAGTTCCAAAATAATAAAGTTATTACAAATGTCCTATTATGTGTATATATACAGTGTTGTAACGATGTACAAATGGTTAAAGTGCAAAAGGGAAAATAAATAAGCATAAATATGGGTTGTATTTACAATGGTGTTTGTTCTTCACTGGTTGCCCTTTTCTTGTGGCAACAGGTCACAAATCTTGCTGCTGTGATGGGATACTGTGGTATTTCACCCAGTTGATAAGGGAGTTTATAAAAATCGGGTTTGTTTTTTCGAATTCTCTGTGGGTCTGTGTAATCTGAGGGAAATATGTGTCTCTAATATGGTCATACAGTTGACAGGAGGTTAGGAAGTGCCTCATTTTATGGGCAGTGTGCACATAGCCTGTCTTCTCTTGAGAGTCAGGTTTACCTACGGCGGCCTTTCTCAACAGCAAGGCTATGCTCACTGAGTCTGTCCATAGTCAAAGCTTTCCTTAAGTTTGGGTCAGTCACAGTGGTTAGGTATTCTGCCACTGTGTACTCTCTGTTTAGGGCCAAATAACATTGTAGTTTGCTCTGGGTTTTTTGTTAATTCTTTCCAAAGTGTCAAGTAATTATCTTTTTGTTTTCTCATGATTTGGTTGGGTCTAATTGTGTTGCTGTCCTGGGGCTCTGTGGGGTCTGTTTGTGAACAGAGCCCCAGCACCAGCTTGCTTAGGAGACTCTTCTCCAGGTTCATCTCTCTGTAGGTGATGGCTTTGTTATGGAAGGTTTGGGAATCACTTCCTTTTAGGTGGTTGTAGATTTTAACAGCTCTTTCTGGATTTTGATAATTATTGGGTTTCAGCCTAATTCTGCTCTGCATGCATTATTTGGTGTTTTATGTTGTACACTGAGGATATTTTTGCAGAACTCTGCATGCAAAGTCACAATTTGGTGTTTGTCCCATTTTGTGGATTCTTGGTTGGTGAGCGGACCCCAGACCTCACAACCATAAAGGGCAATGGGTTCTATAACTGATTCAGGTATTTTTAGACAGATCCTAATTGTTATGTCAAATTTTATGTTCTTGTTGATGGCATAGAATTCCCTTCTTGCCTTGTCTCTCAGATTGTTCACAGCTTTGTGGAAGTTACCTGTGGAACTGATGTTTAGGCCAAGGTATATATCGTTTTTTGTGTGCTCGAGGGCAACGGTGTCTAGATGGAATTTGTATTTGTGGTCCTGGCAACTGGACCTTTTTGGAACACCATTATTTTTGTCTTACTGAGATTGACTGTCAGGGCCCAGGTCTGTCAGGGCCCAGGTCTGGCAGAATCTGTCCAGAAGATCTAGGTGCTGCTGTAGGCCCTCCTTAGTTGGTGACAGAATCACCAGATCATCAGCAAACAGTAGACATTTGACTTCAGATTCTAGTAGGGTGAGGCCGGGTGCTGTAGACTTCTAGTGGCCTCGCCAATTCGTTGATATATATGTTGAAGAGGATGGGTCTTAAGCTCCATCCTGTCTCACCCCATGGCCCTGTGGGAAGAAATGTGTGTGTTTAATGCCTATTTTAACCGCACACTTGTTGTTTGTTTACATGGATTTTATAATGTCTTATGTTTTTCCCCCAACACCACTTTCCATCAATTTGTATAGCAGACCCTCATGCCAAATTGAGTTGAAGGCTTTTTTGAAATCAACAAAGAATGAGAAGACTTTGCCTTTGTTTTGGTTTGTTTGTTTGTCAATTAGGGTGTGCAGGGTGAATACGTGGTCTGTCGTACGATAATTTAAAAAGCCAATTTGACATCAGCTCAGTTCATTGTTTTCACTGAGGAAATGTACGAGTCTGCTGTTAATGATAATGCAGAGGATTTTCCCAAGGTTGCTGTTACACATATATCACGGTAGTGATTGAGGTCAAATTTGTCTCCACTTTTGTGGATTGGGGTGATCAGTCCTTGGTTCCAAATATTGGGGAAGATGCCAGGGCTGAGAATGATGTTAAAGAGTTTTAGTAAAGCCAATTGGAATTTGGTGTCTGTATATTTGATCATTTCATTCAGGATACCATCAACACCACAGGCCTTTTTGGGTTGGAGGGTTTCTATTTTGGTTCCAAATATTGGGGAAGATGCCAGGGCTGAGAATGATGTTAAAGAGTTTTAGTAAAGCCAATTGGAATTTGTTGTCTGTATATTTGATCATTTCATTGAGGATACCATCAACACCACAGGCCTTTTTGGGTTGGAGGGTTTTTATTTTGTCCTGTAGTTCATTCAATGTAATTGAATAATCCAGTGGGTTCTGGTAGTCTTTAATAGTTGATTCTAAGATTTGTATTTTATCATGTATATGTTTTTGCTGTTTGTTCTTTGTTATAGAGACAAAAAGATTGGAGAAGTGGTTTACCCATACATCTCCATTTTGGATAGATCATTCTTCATGTTGTTGTTTGTTTAGTGTTTTCCAATTTTCCCAGAAGTGATTAGAGTTTATGGATTCTTAATAAAATACATTGAGTTGATTTCTGACGTGCTGTTCCTTCTTTTTCCATAGTGTATTTCTGTATTGTTTTAGTGATTCACCATAGTGAAGGCGTAGACTCTGGTTTTCTGGGTCTCTAGGTTTTTGGTTGGACAGGTTTCTCAATTTCTTTCAGAGGTTTTTACATTCTTCATCAAACCATTTGTCTTTGTTGTTCATTTTCTTCATTTTTTGTTGTTGAAATTTCTAGATTTGATAGGGAAGCTTAAAGGTCAAATATACTCTTAAGATTTTCTACTGCCAAGTTTACACCTTCACTATTGCAGTGGAACGTTTTGCCAGGAAGTTGTCTAAAAGGGATTGAATTTGTTGTTGCCTAATTGTTTTTTGGTCGGTTTACAAACTACATTCCTTCCATCTATAGCATTCCCTAATATTACTCAGTTCCTTTGGCTTTGATGCCTCATGATTGAGTATTGCTCTGTTTAAGTAGACTGTGATTTTGCTGTGGTCTGATAGGGGTGTCAGTGGGCTGACTGTGAACGCTCTGAGAGACTCTGGGTTGAGGTCAGTGATAAAGTAGTCTACAGTACTACTGCCAAGAGATGAGCTATAGGTGTACTTACCATAGGAGTCCCCTCGAAGCCTACCATTGACTATGTACATACACAGCATACGACAGAGCTGCAGGAGTTATGACCTGTTTTTGTTGGTTATTTTGTCATGGTTGTGCCTAGGAGGGCATATGGGGGAGGGAATGCTGTCCCCTCCAGGCAGGTGTTTGTCCCCTTGTGCGCTGAGGGTGTCAGGTTCTTGTCCGGTTCTGGCATTTAGGTCACCACAGACTAGTACATGTCCCTGGGCCTGGAAATGATTGATTTCCCCCTCCAGGGTGGAGAAGCTGTCTTCATTAAAGTATGGGGATTCTAGTGGGGGGGATATAGGTAGCACACAGGAGGACATTTTCTCTGTTAAGAGCCTGCTGAGCATCTCTCGCTCTCTTTCTCTACACTCTCTCTCTGTAACGGTCATCGTATGTAGCGGGTCGAGTGCTCATAGTGACTTTCGAACGAACAGGATTGCAGGCCACACACACACACACACACACACACACACACACACACACACACACACACACACACACACACACACACACACACACACACACACACACACACACACACACACACACACACACACACACACACACACACACACACACAGCTATGCAAACAACAACTTCCCACAAAGGGACAGGTGAAAACAGGCTACCTAAGTATGACTCTCAATCAGCAACAACGATGTACAGCTGTTCCTGATTGAGAGTCATACCAGGCCAACAAAGAAATACACAACATAGACAGAGCATAGAAATACGAACATTACCCAAAAACCGACCAACATTACCCAAAATCTCATCTCTTCAGTGGGTCCTATGATTGAGTGTAGTCTGGCCCAGGAGTGTGAAGGTGAACGGAAAGGCTCTGGAGCAACGAACCGCCCTTGCTATCTCTGCCTGGCCGGTTCCCCTCTCTCCACTGGGATTCTCTGTCTCTAACCCTATTACAGGGGCTGAGTCACTGGCTTACTGGTGTTCTTCCATGCCGTCCTTAGGAGGGGTGCATCACTTGAGTGGGTTGAGTCACTGACGTGGTCTTCCTGTCTGGGTTGGCGCCCCCCCTTGGGATGTGCCGTGGCGGAGATCTTTGTGGGCTATACTCGGCCTTGTCTCAGGATGGTAAGTTGGTGGTTGAAGATATCCCTCTGGTGGTGTGGGGGCAGTGCTTTGGCAAAGTGGGTGGGGTTACATCCTGCCTGTTTGGCCATGTCTGGGGTATCATCGGATGGGGCCACAGTGTCTCCTGACCCCTCCTGTCTCAGCCTCCAGTATTTATGCTGCAGTAGTTTATGTGTCGGGGGGCTAGGGTCAGTCTGTTATATCTGGAGTATTTCTCCTGTCTTATCCGGTGTCCTGTGTAAATTTGAGTATGCTCTCTCTAATTCTCTCTTTCTCTCTTTCTTTCTCTCTCTCTCTCGGAGGACCTGAGCCCTAGGACCATACCTCAGGACTACCTGGCATGATGACTCCTTGCTGTCCCCAGTCCACCTGGCTGTGCTGCTGCTCCAGTTTCAACTGTTCTGCCTGCGGCTATGGAACCCTGACCTGTTCACCGGACGTGCTACCTGTCCCAGACCTGCTGTTTTCAACTCTCTAGAGACAGCAGGAGCGGTAGAGATACTCTCAATGATCGGCTATGAAAAGCCAACTGACATTTACTCTTGAGGTGCTGACTTGTTGCACCCTCGACAACTACTGTGATTATTATTATTTGACCATGCTGGTCATTTATGAATATTTGAACATCTTGGCCATGTTCTGTTATAATCTCCACCCGGCACAGCCAGAAGAGGATTGGCCACCCCTCATAGCCTGGTTCCTCTCTAGGTTTCTTCCTAGGTTTTGGCATTTCTAGGGAGTTTTTCCTAGCCACCGTGCTTCTACACCTGCATTACTTGCTGTTTGGGGTTTTAGGCTGGGTTTCTGTACAGCACTTTGAGATATCAGCTGATGTAAGAAGGGCTATATAAATGAATTTGATTTGATTTGAAGTCTTTAAAAAGGTTATATTAGTGAGATTTTGGTTTCTCAGCCAAATATATTCCTAGTCTCTGACAGCTGACAACAACAACAACAACAACAAAATATAAAAAAACAACCATATTACACAAATTAGAAGCAGAGTATTTGGGTGAAGAGAGGAGAGGAGACATGGTACACTATGGTCTGACAGAACAACTAGGAGGAGAGGAGACATGGTACACTATGGTCTGACAGCACAACTAGGAGGAGAGGAGACATGGTACACTATGGTCTGACAGCACAACTAGGAGGAGAGGAGGCATGGTACACTATGGTCTGACAGCACAACTAGGAGGAGAGGAGGCATGGTACACTATGGTCTGACAGCACAACTAGGAGGAGAGGAGGCATGGTACACTATGGTCTGACAGCACAACTAGGAGGAGAGGAGAGGAGACATGGTACAGTAGAGTCTGACAGTACAACTAGGAGGAGAGGAGAGGAGACATGGAACAGTATAGTCTGACAGCTGTGAGGCTTGTTCCTGATGTGTATGTTCCTGACACTAAGTGAGCCCCTTGCTGTGAGACTGAGGAACAGTGACACTGAGCTCTGGGCGATACAGCCTGAACCCAACCTCACCTGACTCCCTGAGAAGCCCTGGAATTATAAGCATGAACACACACACACACACACACACGCACACGACTCCCTGGAACAGGAAGAATATAGACGCTGAGATCAGGAAGTGAAAAGGTTAGTGTTTTGTGTGTGTGTGTGTGTGTGTGTGTGTGTGTGTGTGTGTGTGTGTGTGTGTGTGTGTGTGTGTGTGTGTGTGTGTGTGTGAGCGTGTGTGTGTGTGTGTGTGTGTGTGTGTGTGTGTGTGTGTGTGTGTGTGTGTGTGTGTGTGTGTGTGTGTGTGTGTGAGCGTGTAAGTTGGCATCTCTGTTTTTGAGTAAATCTACATATACATTTGATTTATTTTATCTTTTTTTTTGTCTTTACAGTGAGGGAAAAAAGTATTTGATCCCTGCTTATTTTGTATGTTTGCCCACTGACAAAGAAATTATCAGTCTATAATTTTAATGATAGGTTTATTTGAACAGTGAGAGACAGAATAACAACAAAAACATCCAGAAAAACGCATGTCAAAAATGTTATAAATTGATTTGTATTTTAATGAGGGAAATAAGTATTTGACCCCTTCTCAATTAGAAAGATTTCTGGCTCCCAGGTGTCTTTTATACAGGTAACGAGCTGAGATTAGGAGCACACTCTTAAAGGGAGTACTCCTAATCTCAGTTTGTTACCTGTATAAAAGACACCTGTCCACAGAATCAATCAATTAATCAGATTCCAAACTCTCAACCATGGCCAAGACCAAAGAGCTCTCCAAGGTTGTCAGGGACAAGATTGTAGACCTACACAAGGCTGGAATGGGCTGCAAGACCATCGCCAAGCAGCTTGGTGAGAAGGTGACAACAGTAGGTGCAATTATTCGCAAATGGAAGAAACACAAAAGAACTGTCAATCTCCCTCGGCCTGGGGCTCCATGCAAGATCTCACATTGTGGAGTCGCAATGATCATGAGAACGGGGAGGAATCAGCCCAGAACTACACGGGAGGATCTTGTCAATGATCTCAAGGCAGCTGGGACCATAGTCACCAAGAAAACAATTGGTAACACCACGCCATGAAGGACTGAAATCCTGCAGCACCCGCAAGGTCCCCCTGCTCAAGAAAGCAGATATACAGGCCTGTCTGAAGTTTGCCAATGGACATCTGAATGATTCAGAGGACAACTGGGTGAAAGTGTTGTGGTCAGATGAAACCAAAATGGAGCTCTTCGGCATCAACTCAACTCGCCGTGTTTGGAGGAGGAATGCTGCCTATGACCCCAAGAACACCATCCCCTCCGTCAAACATGGAGGTGGAAACATTATGCTTTGGGGGTGTTTTTCTGCTAAGGGGACAGGACAACTTCACCGCGTCAAAGGGACGATGGACGGGGCCATGTACGGTCAAATCTTGGGTGAGAACCTCCTTCCCTCAGCCAGGGCATTGAAAATGGGGCGTGGATGGGTATTCCAGCATGACAATTACCCAAAACACACGGCCAAGGCAACAAAGGAGTGGCTCAAGAAGAAGAACATTAACCTCTCTTGGGTAGGGGGCAGTATTTTGACGTCCGGATGAAGAAGGTGCCCAGAGTAAACTGCCTGCTACTCAGTCCCAAAAGCTAAGATTTGCATATTATTCTGCTCGGCAATTAGTAATTAGTGTTTGGTTCTTCAGTCTCCCCCAAACTTCGGTGGTGTCACAGGTCTACTCAAATTCTCCTAAGTGGAGAGTTTCTGTTTTCTCCCTCCCTTACCTGTCCATCTCATTTGAATTCCGTCCTGTCACTTGTCCACTCAAACTTAACATTATTGTCATCTTTCGCCCACCAGGTGCCCTTGGAGAGTTCCTCTATGAGCTTGACACCTTTGAGCTCATTTCCTGACGATGGCTCACCGCTCTTAGTACTTGGATCTTCAACGTCCCGATGTCTGCCTTCAATTATTTCTTTACAACTCTCTCTTTCCTGTCCTTGCCTCTTTTGACCTCACCTTTTCCCAATCCCCTCCAACTCACAAGGCAGGCGATGCTTTGACTTTATCTTTACTAGAGGCTGCTCACTTACTAATCTCACTGCAACCCCCCTCCAGGTCTCTGATCAATACTTTGTTTCCTTTTCTGTCTCCCTCTTCTCCAACCCTAACCACTCAACCCCTACCCAGATGGTCATTCGGCGGCACAATCTTCACTCTCTCTCTCCCACTACTCTCTCTTCTTCTATCCTATCATCTCTCCCTTCTACTAAATCCTTCTCCTTCCTGTCACCTGATTCTGCCTCTTCGACCCTACTTTCCTCCCTTTCTGCATCCTATGACTCGCACTGTCCCTTTTCCTCCCGGCCGGGTAGGCCTTCCCCTCCTGCTCCGTGGCTGAGTGACTCATTGCGAACTTACAGAACAGGGCTGTGGGCAGCTGAGCAAAAATGGAGGGAAACTGAACTTCCGGAGGACCTATCATCCTTTCACTCCCTCCTCTCTACCTTATTTTCCTCTGTATCTACTGCCATTTTCTACCACTCTAAATTTCAAGCTTCTGCCTCTAACCCTAGGAAACTATTTTCCACCTTCTCCTCCCTTCTTAATCCTCCACCCATTCCCATCCCTCCACCCTCTCTGCGTAAAAATATGTCAAACACTTTTTTTAAATGTTGACGACATCCGCTACTCATTCACTCAGCCTATTGAGTCCACTGGTCTCACTCACAAAGAACTATGCTATGCCTTGACCTCTTTCTCCCCTCTCTCCAGATGACAGCCTGTGACTACTGAGGTCTGGCGCCCGACAACCTACCCTCTCGACCACATCCCCTTCAGACCATCTCTGGAGACCTTCTCCCAATCCTCACTTCCCTCATCGACTCATCCTTGACTTCTGGCTGTCTCCTCTGACTTCAAAATGGCCAGAGATGCTCCCCTCCTCATGAAACCAACACTCGACTCCTCTGACTTCAAAATCTATAGACCTGTATACTTTCTTTCTTTTCTTTCTTTTCATTCCAAAACACTTGAGCGTTCTGTCTCTGATCAACGTTCTTGTTATCTCTCTCAGAACTATCTTCTGGACCCTAACCACTCAGGCTTCAAGATGGGTCACTCAACCAAGACTGCTCTTCTCTGTGTCACAGAGGCTCTCCACACTGCCAAAGCTGACTCTCTCTCCTCTGTTCTCATCCTCCTAGATCTATCTGCCTTCGACATTGTGAACCATCAGTTCCTCCTCTCCACCCTCTCACGGCTGGGCATCTCAGGCTCTTGGATTGCATCCTACCTAACAGGACAACAGCCTGTCGTTCTCTGCAAACATCAAAGCAGTGACCCTCTCTTGCAGTTTCATGCTCTACAACATCCGTAGAGTACAACCCTACCTCACACAGTATGTGGCGCAGGTCCTAATCCAGGCACTTGTCCTTTCCTATCTGGACTACTGCAGCTCGCTGTTGGCTGGGCTCCCAGCTTGTGCCGTCAAACCCCTGCAACTTATCCAGAACACCGCAGCTCGCATGGTTTTTAATCTTCCCAAAATCTCTCATGTCACCCCGCTCCTCCGCACACTCCAATAGCTTCCAGTCGAAGCTCACATCCACTATATGACCATGGTACTTACCTACAAAACAGCAAGAGGATCTGCCCCTCCTTACCATTCATTAGCCCAACTGCTGTTCGTCTTTTGTTACCCTGTACCCTCTGTATTCACCCTGTTTTCCATATATCTAGGATTAAGCCCGTGTCTCACAGCCCTCTGTCTTCTGTTTCTAGGCACACCACACCTCCCCATGTCATTGATGGTCATCCGGCATACACGGTGAGACGCCTCTTGAGTGTTCATCTGCAGGGAAGGGGTTTCCAGTACCTGGTGGACTGGGATGTTTACGGCCCACAGGAGAGGTGCTGAGTCCCCGCTAGAGACATCCTGGACCCAGCCCTCATCGCTGACTTCCGGCACCCCGGGCAAACAGGTACGCGCTCCTGAGGGTGTACTGTCACACCCTGATCTGTTTCACCTGTCTATGTGATTGTCTCTGCCCCCCTCCAGATGTCGCCCATCTTCCCCATTATCCCCTGTGTATTTATACGTGTGTTTTCTGTCAAGTTAACCAATTAACCAACGTTTTTATCTCAGCTCCTGCTTTTCCGCAGTCTCTCTTTTTCTCGCTCTTCTGGTTTGACCCCTGTCTCTGAGCCCACCTGCCTGACCACTGCCTGCCCCTGACCCTGAGCCGGCCTACCATCCTGTACCTTTTCCCCACTACTCTGGACTATTGACCTGTCTATTGCCTGCCCCTGTGGGATAATTAAAATATAGTTTATTCGACGTAATCTGCATCTGGGTTTTTGCCTTCATATCAGCTCTGTTGGAATAACTTTTAAAGATAACTTTGACACCTTCTGGAAACATGACAAAGCCCATCCAAATCATCTTGGCTGCGTTGAGACAATGACTTATCAATGACCCAAGGCCTGCTCAGATAATCCCTACCATTGTGTCACCGAGTTGTCGTAATATTGCAGCAAATGTACATTATCCCAAGGGGGCATTGACAGTCACAATGTAAGTAACCTAATGTTTGTCACTCTAACTCTGCCTCTGTCGATCCTACAGCTATTGTATGCAGTAATCATGTGCCTGTGAACCAGAGGTATTGTAACATATACGCAGGGAATAAGGAAGCAGTTGTCAAAGGTTGAGTTTAATAATGAAATGATACAAAATAACAAACATGAGATGGGTACTGTACGTGAGAGAAAAACAGAACTGTCTGATATAAATGAGCTCTTCACAACGAATTTCAATAGAAAACTTGTAAAAATAGACAAGATCCTGCAATCATGGAGAGGTAAATACCTGTCTATTTATGGATAAATTGCCCTGATTAACTCAGTCATATCTCAGTTTACTCACTTACTGATGGCACTGCCTATTCCTGATGATTCGTTTTTTAAATCATATGAGCAGAAAATATTTTGCTTTATCTGGGATGCTAAACAAAACATGATAAAGTGTGCCTATCTATATAATTAATATTTGTTTTATTTAACTATGCAAGTCAGTTAAGAACAAATTCTTAATTACAATGACGGCCTACCCCAGGCAAACCCTAACCTGAACAACGCTGGGCCAATTGCATGCCTCCCTATGGGACTCCCAATCACGGCCAGTTGTTATACAACCTGGAATCGAACCGGGGTTTGTAGTGACACCTCTAGCACTGAGATGCAGTGCCTTAAACCGCTGTGCCACTCACGAGCCCTAATATGAACTAGGTGGGTTGAGATTATTAAATCTAAAAGCTTCACTTATCCAAATATTTTAGAAGATTACTAAGAAAAGCTCATCCATTGATTAAAACATTTCCTTTTGCCTTTGTGCAGATTGCCTTGTCTCATTTAAAAAAAATTGAAAATGAAACTTTTTACAAAGCATCTCTCTTATTCAAACAAGCATTGCAGAGCTGGCTACAATTTCAATTTCATCCCCCTAAAAAGATATTACAAATATTACAACAAATATTATGGCTGAACTCAAATGTGCTGGTTGATAAAAGACTTGTATTTATCGAAAAGATGTTTACAAAGGGTATTTTGTTTGTAAATTGTATTATACATTTTTTTGATTGACCAATTCCATAGTACAGGGTGTATGAGTTGATTTATGAAACGACGCAAGATTCAAGACTTTGTGCTTTTCATCAAAAATTATTGTACAGAATTCTTGCCACCAACAAAATGTTGAATATTGGGGGCATACAATCATCGCAGCTCTGTAGATTTTGTTGTGAGGATACAGAATCAATAGACTATTTGTTTTGGTATTGCCCTCGGGTAGCTTGTTTCTTGTCTCAGGTTCAGGAATGGCTGAAAAAGCAAAACATTCATCTAACATTGACCCTAAAAATAGCATTGTTGGGAGATCTGGAGAGACATGGTCAGTCAATTGCTAATATTCTAATACGCTTAGTAAAAGTATTTATCTTCAACTCGCAATATGTGGATTTTATTCGATTAGATATATTCAAATTGTATGTTAAACATCACAGCATAGTTGAACGATATATGGTGCGTAGAAATCCGAAGAGGGTGGCCAACAGAGATAGGTGGAATGGGCTGAGGGAAGCTGAGGGTTGGGATGTGGAATTGGAGACAAGTGGGAGTGGAGTTGCTGGATGGTGGATAGAAAGACTGTCAAAGATAAAAGTAAAAAAATAAAGTCTAAATAAAATATA
The DNA here is from genome assembly GCF_901001165.1 of Salmo trutta. Lineage (NCBI taxonomy): Eukaryota > Metazoa > Chordata > Actinopteri > Salmoniformes > Salmonidae > Salmo > Salmo trutta. Next base: position 38,923,901 of record NC_042990.1, on the reverse strand, counting down.
ACCAAAAGTAAGTCAAAATGTAAAAAAAAAAAATATATATAAAAAAATACTGCCTGATGACTGGGGCTACTGAGGGCTATATGAAGGGAGAGTAATCCGGGCGGTGATGAAGTCCAGGTGTGCTTAACGATGGGGAGCAGGTGTACGCAATGATGGTTGCCAGGTGTGCCCAATGTCAGTTTCCAGGACCGGTGGGTACGGCGATGTCAAGCCCCCGGAGGGAGAAAGCAGGAGTAAGCGTGACAGTTATACTGTTAGCTCTGAAGCGGTGTGCCCTAGTAGGATGTCCACTGTGTGCAGCTCACCCTGCACGATCAGCTCAAACATAAATAATATTGTCATGTCTACTACTTCTGATAAGCTTCCCAGTAAAGCAATAAAAACAATCAACAGAAAAGTGCTAACAAATTACATTTGTAACTGATGTCATGACATTGATAACTTGCTAGTAACAGATGACATTCATATTCAGACTCTCTGAAACTCTACTTAGATAATACCTTTGATGATACTGTGGTAGCAAAAGATGGTTATAACATCTACAGAAAAGACAGAAATATCAATTTGGGGAGTGCGATGTTACAGTCTATATTCAAAGGCACATTCCTGTGAAGCTTACAGAGGATCTAATGTTAAATACTGTTGAAGTAATATGGCTACAGGTTCATCTGCCTCACCTAAAGCCCATTCTGGTGGGAAGCTGCTACAGACCACCAAGTGCTGAAAGTCAGTATCTGGATAAAATGTAAAGAATATCTCCTGGTCTGTGGTGTGTAATGGGGAGCAACCAGATGCTGTTCTTGATACATTTATGAAATCGCTTATCCCAGTTACTAATAAGCATATACCCATTAAGAAAATGATTGTGAAAACTGTTAAATCTCCGTCGATTGATGAGGAATTGAAAAGTTGTACGGTTGAGAGGAATGAGGCAAAAGGAATGGCAAATAAGTCTATCTGAACAACCGATTGGCAAAAGTACTGCAAATTGAGAAATCATGTGACTAAACTGAATAAAAAGAATAAGAAACTACACTAAGAAACAAAGATTAATTATATAAAGAACGATAGTAAAAAGCTTTGGAGCACTTAAATTAAATTTTGGGCATCATTTAGAGAATTAGATCATCACAAAACCAAATGATAATCAAATCAAATGTTATTTGTCACATGCGCCAAATACAACAGGTGTAGACCTTACATTGAAATGCTTACTTACAAACCCTAAACCAACAATGTAGTTTTAAGAAAAAAAAGAGTTAAGAAAATATTTACTAAATAAACTACAGTAAAAAAATCATAAAAGAGACACAATAAAATAACAGTAGCGAGGCTATATACAGGGTGTTACGGTACAGAGACAATGCGGAGGCTTTATACAAGGTGTTACAGTACAGAGTCAATGTGGAGGCTATATACAGGGTGTTACGGTACAGAGACAATGCGGAGGCTTTATACAGGGTGTTACGGTACAGAGTCAATGTGGAGGCTATATACAGGGGGTACTGGTACAGGGTCAATGTGGAGGCTATATACAGGGGGTACTGGTACAGAGTCAATGTGGAGGCTATATACAGGGGGTACCAGTACAGAGTCAATGTGTAGGGGTACAGGTTAGTCAAGGTAATTGAGGTAGGCCAACATCCCAGGGTGTCGCCTCTTCAGTGTTGTCATTGAGACTGGTGTTTTGCGGCGACAATTTAATGAAGCTGCCAGGTGAGGACTTGTGAGGCGTCTGTTTCTCAAACTCTGATGTACTTGTCCTCTTGCTCAGTTGTGCACCGGGGTCTCCCACTCCTCTTTCTATTCTGGTTAGAGCCAGTTTGCGCTCTTCTGTGAAGGGAGTAGTACACAGCGTTGTACGAGATCTTCAGTTTTTTGGCAATTTCTCGCATGGAATAGCCTTCATTTCTCAGAACAAGAATAGACTGACGAGTTCTTTGTTTCTGTCCATTTTGAGCCTGTAATTGAACCCACAAATGCTAATGCTCCAGATACTCAACTAGTCTAAATATGAGAGTTGAATTGCTTCTTTAATAAGAAAAATAGTTTTCAGCTGTGCTAACATAACTGCAGAAGAGTTTTGTAATGATCAATTAGCCTTTTAAAATGATAAACTTGGATTAGCTAACACAACGTGCCATTGGAACACATGAGTGATGGTTGCTGATAATGGGCCTCTTTACACTTATATAGATATTCCATTAATAATCTGCCCTTATCCAGCTACAATCGTAATTTACAACATTAACAATGTCAACACTGTATTTCTGATCAATTTGATGTTATTTTAATGGACAGAAAATGTGCTTATCTTTCAAAACAAGGACACCTCTAAGTGACCCCAAACTTGTGAACGGTAGTTTACATGTAGGTAGGGGTAATGTGACAATGCATAGATAATTAACTGAGAGTAGCAACAGCTTAAGGGGGGGTTGTCAATGCAAATAGTCAGGGTAGCCATTTGATTAGCTGTTCAGCAGTCTTCTTTCTTGGGTGTAGAAGCTGTTAAGAAGCCTTGTGGACCTAGACTTGGCGCACCGGTACTGTTTGCCATGCAGTAGCAGAGAGAACAGTCTATGACTAGGTTGGCTGGAGTCTTTGGCAATTTTTAGGGCCTTCCTCTGACACCACCTGGTATAGAGGTCCTGGATGGCAGGAAGCTTGTCCCCATTGATGTACTGGGCCGTACGCACTACCACGTGTAGCGCCTTGCGGTCGGAGGCCGTGCAGTTGCCATACAAGGCGATGATGCAACCAGTCAGGATGCTCTCGATGGTGCCAACTACTTCAATAATTTTTTTAATTGCCAAAATGACCAAATTTAGGCATGACATGGCAGCAACAAATGTTGACACTACACATCCAAGTTTAACTTAACAAATTTGAAAGACAAGCATTGTTATTTATAATTCTGTGAAATTGGCGTGGAATGGCAAGCCACCTGGATCTGACAATTTGGATAGAAAATTACTAAGGATAATATCAGACTATTTTGCAACTCCAATTTGCCATATCTTCAATTTAAGCCTACTAGAATTTGTTTGCCCTCAGGACTGGAGGCAAGCAAAAGTAAATCCACTACCCAGGAATAGTAAAGCACCCTTTACTGGCTCAAATAGCCAACCAAACATACTGTTACCAACCCATAGACTTTCAGCACACTTATAGGGAAGGGCATTAAACATGCATGGCACTTACACAAATTACTGATGATTGGCTGAGAGAAATTGATGACAAAAATGTTGTGCAGCTATTTTGTTAGACTTCAGTGTGACTTTTGACATTATCGATCATAGTCTGCAGCTGGAAAAAATGTATGTGTTATGGCTTTACGCCCTCTCCTATATTGTGTTTAAAGAGTTATCTGTCTAAAATAACACTTTAATGGAAGCCACTCCAACATAATCTAGGTAGAATCAGGCATTCCCCAGGGCAGCTGTCTAGGCCCCTTACTTTTTTCACCATTTAATAATGACATGCCACTGGCTTTGAGTAAAGTCAGCATGTCTATGTATGTGGATGACAACACTATACACGTCAGATACTACAGCAAGTGAAATCACTGCAACCCTTAACAGGGAGCTGCAGTCAGATTCAGAATGTGTGGCAACAACTACAGACCAGTATCCCTTCTTTCTTTTCTCTCAAACTCTTGAACGTGCCGTCCTTGGCCAGCTCTCCTGCTATCTCTCTCAGAATGACCTTCTTGATCCAAATTAGTCAGGCTTCAAGACTGGTCATTCAACTGAGACTGCTCTTCTCTATGTCACGGAGGCTCTCCGCACTGCTAAAGCTAACTCTCTCTCCTCTGCTCTCATCCTTCTAGACCTATCTGCTGCCTTTGATACTGTGAACCATCAGATCCTCCTCTCCGAGTTGGGCATCTCCGGCGCGGCCCACGCTTGGATTGCGTCCTACCTGACAGGTCGCTCCTACCAGGTGACGTGGCGAGAATCTGTCTCCGCACCACGTGCTCTCACCACTGGTGTCCCCCAGGGCTCTGTTATAGGCCCTCTCCTATTCTCGCTATACACCAAGTCACTTAGCTCTGTCATATCCTCACATGGTCTCTCCTATCATTGCTATGCAGATGACACACAATTAATCTTCTCCTTTCCCCCTTCTCATAACCAGGTGGCGAATCGCATCTCTGCATGTCTGGCAGACATATCAGTGTGGATGACGGATCACCAGCTCAAGCTGAACCTCAGCAAGACGGAGCTGCTCTTCGTCCCGGGGAAGGACTGCCCGTTCCATGATCTCGCCATCACGGTTGACAACTTCATTGTGCCCTCCTCCCAGAGTGCTAAGAACCTTGGCGTGACCCTGGACAACACCCTGTCGTTCTCCACTAACATCAAGGTGGTGACCCGATCCTGTAGGTTCATGCTCTACAACATTCGCAGAGTACGACCCTGCCTCACACAGGAAGCGGCGCAGGTCCTAATCCAGGCACTTGTCATCTCCCGTCTGGATTACTGCAACTCGCTGTTGGCTGGGCTCCCTGCCTGTGCCATTAAACCCCTACAACTCATCCAGAACGCCGCAGCCCGTCTGGTGTTCAATCTTCCCAAGTTCTCTCACGTCACCCCGCTCCTCCGCTCTCTCCACTGGCTTCCAGTTGAAGCTCGCATCCGCTACAAGACCATGATGCTTGCCTACGGAGCTGTGAGGGGAACGGCACCTCCGTACCTTCAGGCTCTGATCAGGCCCTACACCCAAACAAGGGCACTGCGTTCATCCACCTCTGGCCTGCTCGCCTCCCTACCTCTGAGGAAGCACAGTTCCCGCTCAGCCCAGTCAAAACTGTTCGCTGCTCTGGCACCCCAATGGTGGAACAAGCTCCCTCACGACGCCAGGACAGCGGAGTCAATCACCACCTTCCGGAGACACCTGAAACCCTACCTCTTCAAGGAATACCTAGGATAGCATAAAGTAATCCTTCTAACCCCCCCCCCCTTAAAGGATTTAGATGCACTATTGTAAAGTGGTTGTTCCACTGGATATCATAAGGTGAATGTACCAATTTGTAAGTCGCTCTGGATAAGAGCGTCTGCTAAATGACTTAAATGTAAAATGTAATTGTTTTTAGGACAAATCATTCACTAAACCTTAAACCTCAACTAAATATTGTAATGTATAATGTTTTGTCGCACTTGGTCTACTGTCTAGTAGTGTGGTCAGGTGCCCCAAAGAGGGACTTAAGAAAATTACAATTGGCTCAGAACAAGGCAGCACGGCTGGCCCTTGTATGTACAGATGTAGGGTAGATGGAGAGCTAATATTAATCATATGCATGTCAATCTCTCATGGCTCAAAGTGGAGGAGAAATTGACTTCATCACTACTGGTTTTTGTAAGAAGTGTTGACAAGCTGTCTGTTTAAACTGCTAGCACACAGCTCAGACACCCATGCATACCCTACAAGACATGCCACCAGAGGTCTCGTCACAGTCCCTAAGTCTAGAACAGACTACGGGAGGCGCACAGTACTATATAGAGCCATGACTACATTTAACTCTATTCCACATCAGGTAACTGATGCAAGCAGTAGAATCAGATTTTTTAAAACAGATAAAAATACACCTTATGGAACAGAGGGAGTGTGAAGAGAGACACGGGCACAGACGCACGTAAACATTTGAAGTCGGAAGTTTACATACACCTTAGTCAAACATTTAAACTCAGTTTTTCACAATTCCTGACATTTAGTCATAGTAAAAATTCCCTGTATTAGGTCAGTTAGGATCACCACTTTATTTTAAGAATTTGAAATGTCAGAATAATAGTAGAGAGAATGATTTATTTTAGCTTTTATTTATTTAATCACATTCCCAGTGGGTCAGAAGTTTACAAACTCAATTAGCATTTGGTAGCATTGCCTTTAAATTGTTTAACTTCGGTCAAACTTTTCAGGTAGCCTTCCACAACCTTCCCACAATAGGTTGGGTGAATTTTGGCCCATTACTCCTGACAGAGCTGGTGTAACTGAGTCAAGTTTGTAGGCCTCCTTGCTCACACACGCTTTTTCAGTTCTGCCCAGGTAAAATGCAGGGTAATGTAAAAGTTGTATTTTTTAATGATCCAATGCATAATATTGTACACTTATCAAAATTAGATTTTAGTCAAGAGAGTACAGAAAGGTTATCTAGATCTTCAATGAGACATTGCAGGGATCTAGCTTGCGGACTTAATATAAAACTTGAGTCATTGGCATACATGGAAACTATAGTTTTTAAGCCTTGGATTTCTAATCCTCTAATGTTGTTATTGGATCTGATTTTAATAGCTAGCATTTCGATGGCCATGACGAATAGATATGGTGACAGCGGACATCCTTGTTTAACTCCTCTTGACAATTCAAAACTCTCTGAGAAGTAGCCGTTATTTACTATTTTACACCTGGGGTTGCTATACATTATTTTTATCCATTTTATAAGAGAATTACCAAAATTGAAAAAATCAAGGCATTTCTAAATAAAATTCAGTCTTACTTTATCAAATGCCTTTCAAAATCCGCTGTAAATACCATTCTTGGCTTCTTGTATGTTTCATGATGTTCCATTATTTCTCGTAGTTGTCATATATTATCTCCAATGTGTAGTCCATGAAAAAAAACCCTGTCTGATCAGGATGAACAATACCTGGTAAAATCCTTTTAATTCTGAGTGCTATGCACTTTGCTAGTATTTTTGCATCACAACATTGAAGTGTAAGGGGCCTCCTCCAATTTTTTATATTTGCCATCTGGGTTTTGTTTTAATAATAGAGAAATCAGACCTTCCCGCTGAGTACCTGACAGACTACCACTTCTACAGGAGTAATTAAAACAATCTAACAATGGAGCTTTAAGTATATCAAAAAATAATTTATATACCTCTACCTCTATACCGCTACATCAAGCCCTGGGGTTTCTCCAGACTGAAAGGATTTAATAGCCTCAAACAGTTCTTCCTCTGTAATTTGGCCGTCGCACTGATCTTTCTGTACATTTGTTAATTTTCCATTTTTTTATATTATTTCGACAGAATTCCCTCCCATAATCTTCATTCAGTGGGAAAGGATGAGACAGAAAAGAGAACATCTGCCTAAAATAATTAGTTTCCTCTTTTAAAATATAATTGGTAGAATCATAGATGACTCCGTTTTCAGTAACGAGTTTCTGCAAATCATTTTTGTTAATGTTCCTGTATTGGAGATTCAGGAAGAATTTTGTGCATTTTTCTCCATATTCCATCCAGTTTGCTTTATTGTTGTAATAGATTACATTAGATCGTTCTTGAATAAGTTCCTCGGTTCTTTTTGTTTTTCCTCTAACTTATTTTGTATTTCTGTAGTATAATTTTTATTGCTATCTACCTGTACTATTAGTTCATGGATTTCCCTTGTTAGTCCATGTTCATTGTTAATTAAATATTCACTCCCTGTACCTGCTTCTCATCTACCAGCGTCGATCCTTACAGTTTGTGTGTTTTGCCTTATTCTGCCATAGCAGCAGAGCTGAAACGAAGCAGCTGCCAAGTGTATTTCTGCTGTGTACTTTGAAGAACGGAACTGTCTATTCCTCACTCCTCACACCATATTGAGTTTTAATCTCCTATCTCTAAATACACACACACACACACACACACACACACACACACACACACACACACACACACACACACACACACACACACACACACACACACACACACACACACACACACACACACACACACACATACAGACATGTACACACACACACACACACAGAAACATAAGCACAAGCCACAATGTCAAAATCCCTTTAGAGGAATGAAAATAAACAAACACCATGGTAATCAGCATGTCCTTATAAACTTGTTTTCTCAAAGTCTGCAGGAGTTTGGTGAAAATCTTAAAGCCACCATGAGTTTAATGTCAAAAACTCAACAAGTAATTATCTCTGCCCCTGTTTGAAATGTCACTGTGTGTCTGTGTAAGAGTGTGTGTAAGAGTCTGTCTGTCTGTCTGTCTGTCTGTCTGTCTGTCTGTCTGTCTGTCTGTCTGTCTGTCTGTCTGTCTGTCTGTCTGTCTGTCTGTCTGTCTGTCTGTCTGTCTGTCTCCATATCTCCTGTTTGAGTATCAACAGGTCCTGACAAACATTTGTGTTTTCTCGTCTTGCTGAGATTACGGACGGAATACCCTGTAGGCTTCCAGGAACATCCAGAATACTTCCTTTGGACAATGAATGATCTCTGACAAAAGATCATAATCTGTGCAGTTGGGTCCCAAATAATTCAGACACTAAAGATGAGCAAAAATAGACTGTATCAAAATAAATCATTCAAATACTGAGCTATCATTTTGACGTCAAACCCATCACTGGTTTGAGTACCCAAAGATGTCAGTTGTCATGTCATGTCATGTGACCAAAGCACCAGTTCCAAAGCAAACTCCAGGCGTTTACATTTGTTGGATGACATGAAAATAGAGGTCTTTAGCCGGTTGTGGGCTTGGCATCAAAATGGGAATGCATGAGCATACTTACTGTAAAACATCATACCTACTGTAAAACATCATACCTACTGTAAAACACCATACCTACTGTAAAACATACCTACTGTAAAATACCATACCTACTGTAAAACATACCTACTGTAAAACACCATACCTACTGTAAAACACCATACCTACTGTAGAACACCATACCTACTGTAAAACGCCATAGCTAATTTAAAAACCCATACCTAAAACCCCATACCCCATGCATACTGTTAAAACCCTATACCTACTGTAAAACCCCATAACTACTGTAAAATATTGGGGTGGCTCCAAAAGCAAAGATGAAGGATAAGAAGGATGTGGAAGGATTCTGTATAGAGGAATAGTCTAAGATCCCTCCCAATGTGTTCTGCAACTCATAAAACCTTTCAGAGAAAGGCTCAGTGCCGTAGAATGGCCTGTATTGAGGAGCTCAGTGACTTTAAACATGGCACCGTCAAAGGATTCCACCTATCCAACAAGTCAGTTTGTCAAATTTCTGCCCTGCTAAAGCTTCCCCAGTCAACTGTAAGTTCTGTTATTGTGAAGTGGAAACGTCTAGGAGCAACAATGGGTCAGCCGCGAAGTGGTAGGCCACACAAGCTCACAGAGTGCGTAGTGCGTAAACATCATCTGTCCTCGGTTGCAACACTCACTACCGAGTTCCGAACTTCCTCTGGAAGCAACATCAGCACAAGAGCTGTTCGTCGGGAGCTTCATGAAATGGGGCTCCATGGCCGAGCAACCTCATACGAGGATAAGATCACCATGCGCAATGCCAAGCGTCAGCTGGAGTGGTGTAAAGCTTACGGCAATTGGACTCTGGAGCAGTGGAAACATGTTCTCTGGAGTGATGAATCAGGCACCAATCTGGGTTTGGCGGATGCAGGAGAACACTATCTGCCAAATGCATAGTTCCAACTGTAAAGTTTGGTGGAGGAGGAATAATGGTCTGGAGCTGTTTTTAATGGTTCGGGCCCCTTAGTTCCAGTGAAGTGATAACAATTTGTAAGTCGCTCTGGATAAGAGCGTCTGCTAAATGACGTAAATGTAAATGTAAATAACTTAATGTTACAGGATACAATGATATTCTAGGCAATTCTCTGCTTCCAACTTTGTGGCAACAGTTTGGGGAAGGCCATTTCCTGTTTCAACATGACAATGCCACTGTGTACAAAGCGAGGTCCATACAGAAATGGTTTGTCGAGATCGGTGTGTAAGAACTTGACTGGCCTGCACAGAGACCTGACCTCAACCCCATCAAACATCTTTGGGATGAATTGGAATGCTTGCGAGTCAAGCCTAATTGCCCAACATCAGTGCCCGACCTCACTAATGCTCGTTGCTGAATAAAAGCAAGTCCCCACAGCAATGTTCCAACATCTAGTGGAAAGCCTTCCCAGAAGAGTGGAGGCTGTTATAGCAGCAAAAGTGGGGACCAACTCCATATTAATGCCCATGATTTTGCAATGAGATGTTTCGACAAGCAGGTGTTCATATACTTTTGGTCATGTAGTGCATGCATGTATGTATGTTTGCAGTTATTGCAAAGGGTAATACAATCCAAAAGGGAGAGTTTTCTGAATGATAAAATGCTTTTTTTCAATCCACTTCATTCCCATGGAAATATGTGTACGTATATGATACCCGGTGATGAATACAAACACATTTTCTTCCACTTCCATGACTGCTTTCCAAACAGCACCCTATCCCCTTCATAGTGCTTTCCATTTCACCTGGACATATAGGGTTATTTGCAAAAGTAGTGCACTATATAGGGAATAGGGTGCCATTTGGGAACTCAGTCAGTTTCTCATAAAACACCCCACAGGGCCCTTCTTTAAAGATTCATCTGAGTCCAATACCAGCTTTTTCCCCCCCCCACATGCAAGACGTGTCAGTAGACAGACTTTCATGTCTTGTGTTTTGGAGAAAAACATTTTTATTTTGTTCTTTATCTATTTTTGGTTGAGTGTTTTTTGCATATTAAGATGACAGAGCCAAGCAGACGTTGACAAATAAAACATTTTAGAGATGTCTATTATGCAGGATCATTGCCAATCCTGTGTCTGTGACAGTAGCGACAGGCAGGCATAACACCGAGGGGACTTTCTGAGACAACCCTGTTTTCAAACCGATGGGACTTTCTGAGACAACCCTGTTATAAAACTGAGGGGAATTTCTGAGACAATCCTGTTATGAAACCGTGGGGAATTTCTGAGACAACCCTCCCTCCCTCCCTCCCTCCTAGATGTTGTATCAATATCCTGTCACCCTCGTCTGTCTGTTTGACAGTTTTAATAACAACAAAAGGACTAATTCTTCCTCTGCCTGCAACCTTGATTCAGGGTTATCATCCCAGGCTGATGAAAAAAAAAATCAAAAACAACACATAACTCTGATTCAAAAACCAATACCTGTCTAACTCACGTCTCACATAATTCTGCTTCAACAAAATGAACCCAGAGAAGTGGTGTTGCCTCAATAGATTTTTCTCTTCTCTGAGGAGAAAGAGAAGAAGAAGAAGAAGAAAAAGAAGAAGAAGAGAGAGCGAGCGGCACAAAACAAGGACATTGATTTCCATCACTGAAGAAACAATTGTGACTGTAACGGATTTCTAGGGTTCTTCTATCGCTGGCCCAAATCGCATAGAATGTGATTGAGATTGTTTTATTTGGACATTGCCAGCCGTGACTGCCTTCTCTAGACCCTCTTGAGTGTGAGTGTGTACAGGTATGTGTGTGTGTGCACGTGCGTGTGCGTGTGCGTGCATGCGTGTGTCATGACTGCCCTGGGCCCCCTGCAGGTTACAGTACACTGACAGTTTGATTACAAGCCGCGGCCTTTGCCAATCTCAGTCAGTAGGCTTGAGTCCTGTAATCCTGATTGAGATGACCCAGTTATAAACCTTAGAGATCCCTGTAGCCTTTTGTTCCTACAATGGCCTTACAGTACTCGTAGTAGGTTTCAATTTTACACTTTTTTCTCAGGAAATGTTGTAATCATTTTATATATTTGATTGTTCATTTGACATGGACAAATGGCCTTGTGCCCTCAAGTGTCAAAAACAATGTAATTTTCCTGAGCCAGGTTATGATTCAAAAAAAGTTAATATGCTAACATATATGCACTGCCCTCGTCCAGGTGGGAGGGGGCAGTGTGGAGTGCAATATAGATCGTATGTGACATGGATTGGGTCCAGGGTGTCTGGGATGATGGTGTTGATTGTGAGCCATGACCAGCCTTTCAAGCATTTCATGGCTATAGATGTGAGCGCTAAGGGGTGATAGTCATTTAGGCAGCTAACTGCGGTGTTCTTTGACACGGGGACTATGCTGGTCCGCTTGAAACAAGTTGTTATTTCAGACAGAGTCAGGGATAGGTTGAAAATGTCAGTGAAGACACTTGCCAGCTGTTCAGCGCATGCTCTGAGTACACGTCCTGATATTCCGTCTGGCCCAGCGGCCTTGCTAATGTTAACCTGATTAACTTGTTATGGATAGGGGGCAGTATTTTCACGGCCGGATAAAAAACGTACCCGATTTAATCTGGTTATTACTCCTGCCCAGAAACTAGAATATGCATATAATTAGTAGCTTTGGATAGGAAACACTCCAAAGTTTCTAAAACTGTTTGAATGGTGTCTGTGAGTATAACAGAACTCAAATGGCAGGCCAAAACCTGAGAAGATTCTGTACAGGAAGTACCCTGTCTGACCATTTCTTGGCCTTCTTTGTCATCTCTATCCAAAACAGAGGATCTCTGCTGTAACGTGACACTTTCTAAGGCTCCCATAGGCTCTCAGAAGGCGCCAGAACGTTGAATGATGACTCTGCAGTCTCTGGCTGAAAAACAGTAGTGCATTTGGATAGTGGTCGATCTGAGAACAATGAGACGGGCGCACGCGTGCACATGAAGAGTCCATTTTGCATTTTCAGTCTTTGAACGAAAACAACGACTCCCAGTCTGAATATTATCGCTATTTTACGAGAAAAATCGCATAAAAATTGATTTTAAACAGCGGTTTGACATGCTTCGAAGTGCGGTAATGGAATATTTAGAAATGTTTTGTCACGATACGCGTCCGCGCGTCACCCTTCGTTACCCTTCGGATAGTGTCTTGAACGCACGAACAAAACGCCGCTATTTGGATATAACTATGGATTATTTGGAACCAAACCAACATTTGTTGTTGAAGTAGAAGTCCTGGGAGTGCATTCTGACGAAGAACAGCAAAGGTAATCCAATTTTTCTTATAGTAAATCTGAGTTTGGTGAGTACCAAACTTGGTGGGTGTCAAAATAGCTAGCCTGTGATGGCCGGGCTATCTACTCAGAATATTGCAAAATATGCTTTCACCGAAAAGTTATTTTAAAATCGGACACCGCGATTGCATAAAGGAGTTCTGTATCTATAATTCTTAAAATAATTGTTATGTCTTTTGTGAACATTTATCGTGAGTAATTTAGTAAATTCACCGGAAGTGTTCGGTGGGAATGCTAGTTCTGAACGTCACATGCTAATGTAAAAAGCTGGTTTTTGATATAAATATGAACTTGATTGAACAAAACATGCATGTATTGTATAACATAATGTCCTAGGAGTGTCATCTGATGAAGATCATCAAAGGTTAGTGCTGCATTTAGCTGTGGTTTTGTTTTTGTGACATTATATGCTAGCTTGAAAAATGGGTGTCTGATTATTTCTGGCTGGGTACTCTCCTGACATAATCTAATGTTTTGCTTTTGCTGTAAAGCCTTTTTGATATCGGAGAGTGTGGTTAGATAAAGGAGAGTCTTGTCTTTAAAATGGTGTAAAATAGTCATATGTTTGAAAAATGGAAGTTTTCGGATTTTCGAGGAGTTTGTATTTCACGCCACGCCCTATCATTGGATATTGGAGCGGTGTTCCGCTAGCGGAACGTCTAGATGTAAGAGGTTATTAAAGGTCTTACTCACATCGGCTACGGAGAGCGAGATCACACAGTTGTCCTGAACAGCTGGGGCTCTCATGCATGGTTTAGTGTTGCTTGCCTCGAAGCGAGCATAGAAGGCATTTAGCTCATCTGGTAGGCTCGCATCGTGATGTAGAGTTTTTTTACTCTAGTTGCATAGGCTATATGCTGGTAAAAATGAGGTAAAACAGATTTCAGGTTCCCTGTTTTAAAATCACCGGCCACGGAAAACGGCATCTCTGAATGTGAATTTTATTGTTTGTTTACGGCTCTATACAACTCGTTGAGTGAGATTCCTCTTTCGAGTCCCGGCGATTAGGACCTGGTTTAGAGTAAGCAGAACGTCCAGAGCTGCCGTCTAACTGAAGTAAACTTTTTGGGCCAAATCGAGGTTAGTGATACATGTTCTGTTCCTGAAGATGTTAAAATCATAATAAAAAATAAAAAAAACACAAAATTGCAGAATAGGTCAGGAGCCAATAAGACAGCAGCTATCCACTTCCTGGCTGCTATCCACTGCAGCGCCATCTTCTTCCTGGCTGCTATCCACTGCAGCGCCATCTTCTTCCTGGCTGCTATCCACTGCAGCGCCATCTTCTTTCTGGCAGCTATCCACTGCAGCACCATCTTCTTCCTGGCTGCTATCCACTGCAGCGCCATCTTCTTCCTGGCTGCTATCCACTGCAGCGCCATCTTAACACCTTACGCCCAGATTTAAGTCATCGTAGGCCTAAAAACATGGTTTGGGTAAACTTCTGTTCGCTCACACACGTTCAGTGATTTAGACTGTAGATGTATGAATCTGTGAACTAATTCATAGGTCAGTCTGATTCAAATGTTTGAGAGGCTTGATGTTTTGAAATTAATGTGTGTGTGTGTGTGTGTGTGTGTGTGTGTGTGTGTGTGTGTGTGTGTGTGTGTGTGTGTGTGTGTGTGTGTGTGTGTGTGTGTGTGTGTGTGTGTGTGTGTGTATAGATGAGAATCACAGCACTAAGCATCACTGTGACATTTTAACTTCAAGCTCTGTCGGAAGCTCAGGGTCAAATATGAACTAATTTGGGAACTAATTTGGAACCAATTTGGAAAGAATGAGTGAAATGTCAGGTCTGGATCTGGAATGACAATGAGATATATTGGCCAGGCAGGGTTGGCAGGGTAAATCCCAGGTGAAAAGACCAGAGAGCAAAGTCATCAGAGAAAATGTGGCATTCTGAAAACATTTTAAAACCTTACCCTAACTCATCCTCCTCGTCATAGTAGCTGGATTATATTTGCTTTACACAAATAAAAGCCTGGAAATGAATGGTTCGTTTAAAACTGGGAAAACTGAGAAAATATTTTGGCTGTGGGGGGCACACACACACACACACACACACACACAAACACAACTAGGCCAGACTACAGGAGACAAAGAAACTGAGAGAGTAAGGGAGACTAAGAGTGACTGAGAGAGACAGAAACTAAGAGAGATTGAAAGAGACAGCGAGACGAAAGAGACTAAGCCCTTTTTACAACAGCCAATGTCACAAAGTGCTATACAGAAACCCAGCCTAAAACCCCAAATAGCAAGCAATGCAGATGTAGAAGCATGGTGGCTAGGAAAAACTCCCTAGAACGGCAGTAACCCAGGAAGAAATCTAGAGAGGAACCAGGCTCTGAGGGGTGGGCAGTCCTCTTCTGGCAGTGCCAGGTGGAGATTATAACAGTACATGGCCAAGATGTTCAGACATTCATAGATGACCAGCAGGGTCAAATAATAATAATCACAGTGGTTGTAGGGGGTGCAGCAGGTCAGCACCTCAGGAGTACATGTCAGTTGGCTTTTCATAGCCGATCATTCAGAGTTAGAGACAGCAGGTGTGGTAGAGAAAGATAGTCAAAAACAGCAGGTCCGGGACAAGGTAGCGTGTCCGGTGAACAGGTCAGGGTTCCATAGTCACAGGCAGAACAGTTGAAACTGGAACAGCAGCATGACCAGGTGGACTGGGGACAGCAAGGAGTCATCAGGCTAGGTAGTCCTGAGGCATGGTCCTGGGGCTCAGGTCTTCTGAGAGAAGAAAGAAAGAGAGAAGGAGAGAAAGAGAATTAGAGGGAGCATACTTAAATTCACACAGGACACCGGCTCAGACAGAATAAATACTCCAGATATAACAGACTGATCCTAGCCCATCCAACACATAAACTATTGCAGCATACAGTGAGGGAAGAAAGTATTTGATCCCCTGCTGATTTTGTACGTTTGCCCCCTTGTGTAGGTCTACAATCTTGTCCCTGACATCCTTGGAGAGCTCTTTGGTCTTGGCCATGGTGAAGAGTTTGGAATCTGATTGATTGATTGCTTCGGTAGACTGGTGTCTTTTATACAGGTAACAAACTGAGATTAGGAGCACTCCCTTTAAGAGTGTGCTCCTAATCTCAGCTCGTTACCTGTATAAAAGACACCT
The DNA here is from genome assembly GCF_901001165.1 of Salmo trutta. Taxonomy (NCBI): domain Eukaryota; kingdom Metazoa; phylum Chordata; class Actinopteri; order Salmoniformes; family Salmonidae; genus Salmo; species Salmo trutta. Next base: position 38,907,996 of record NC_042990.1, on the reverse strand, counting down.
GGGAGCCAGAAATCTTTCTGATTGAGAGGGGGTCAAATACTTATTTCCCTCATTAAAATGCAAATAATTTTATAACATTTTTGACATGCGTTTTTCTGGATATTTTTGTTGTTATTCTGTCTCTCACTGTTCAAATAAACCTACCATTAAAATTATAGACTGATCATTTCTTTGTCAGTGGGCAAACATACAAAATCAGCAGGGGATCAAACACTTTTTCCCTCACTGTAAATACTGGAGGCTGAGACAGGAGGCTGAGACACGACGATACCCCCGGACAGGGCCAACCTGTCAGGATATAACCCCACCCACTTTGTCAAAGCACAGTCCCCACACCACTAGAGGGTTATCTTCACACCCTGGGGTACACTCTAGGAATAATGATCACTAAATAATAGAACTAAACTGATCTGATAGGAATAATGATGACTGAATAATGGGACTAAACTCTGATCTGATAGGAATAATAATGACTCATTAATGGGACTAAACCATGCTCTTATAAACTCTGATCTGATAGGAATAATGATGACTCAACAATGGGACTAAACCATGCTCTGACAGATGTGGTAAAGAAGTCAATGGAACTCTACCAAAACAATGGAAATGTTATGGAAACACGTGGGGGATGGGGATAGGTGGGGATTTTAACAAAGCAAATTTGAGGAAAATGCTACCAAAGTTCTGTCAACACATTGACTGTAGTAGTTGTTAAGAGAAAACACTAGATCATTGCTACTCATCTTTTCGAGATGCCTACAAGGCCCTCCCATCGCCCTCCCCTTCGGCAAATCAGATCACTACTCCATTTTGCTCCTCCCTTCCTATACGCAGAAACTCAAATAAGAAGTACCTGTGCTAAGGTCAATTCAACGTTTTGATCGCGCGGACTGGGATATGTTCCGGGTAGCCTCTGAGAGTTACATTGACGCTTACACAGACATGGTGACTGAGTTCATCATGAAGTGTATAAGGGATGTTGTTCCAATGGTGACTATTACAGCCTACCCAAACCAGAAATCGTGGGTAGATGCTAGCATTCGCTCATAACTGAAAGTGCGAACCACAGCATTTAACCATGGCAAGGTAACTGGGATTGAATACAAACAGTGTCGTTTTTCCCTCTGCAAGGCAATCAAACAGGCATACGAGACGTATGTGACAGAGTCTACAGATAATCATGGATTACAAAGGGAAAACCAGCCACGTCACGGTCACCAACATCTTTCTCCCAGAGAAGCTAAACACCTTCTTTGCCCTCTTTGAGGATAACACAGTGCCACTGATGTGGCCTGCTCCCAAGGATTGTGGGCTCTCATTCTCCATGGCCAACGTGAGAAAGACATTTAAGTGTGTTAACCCTTCGCAGACGGCATCCCTAGCCGTGTCCTCAGAGCATGCGCAGACCAGCTGGCTGGAGTTTGTACAGATATATATTCAATCTCTCCCTATCTGCTGTCCCCACTTGCTTCAAGATTGTTCCTGTATCAAAGAAAGCAAAGGTAACTGAACTAAATGACTATCGCCCCATAGCACACACTTTTGTCATCATGAGGTGATTTGAGAGGCTAGTTAAGGATCAAATCACCTCTAACTTATCTGACTCCCTAGACCCATTTCAATTTGCTTACCACCCCAATAGATCCACAGACGATGCTATCACCATTGCACTGCACACTGCCCTATCCCATCTGGACAAGAGGAATACATACGTCAGAATGCTGTTCATTGACTATAGCTCAGTATTCAACACCATAGTACCCTCAAAGCTCATAATTAAGCTCAGGGCCCCGGGTTTGAACCCCGCCCTGTGCAACTGGGTCCTGGACTTCCTGACGGGCCACCCCCAGGTGGTGAAGGTAAGAAACAATACCTCCACTTCGCTGATCCTCAACACAGGGGCCCCACAAGGGTGCGTGGTCAGCCCCCTCCTGTACTCTCTGTTCACCTGGCCACGCAAGCCTCCAACTCAATCATCAAGTTTGCAGATGACACAATAGTAGTAGGCCTGATTAGCAACAATGACGAGACAGCCTACAGGGAGGAGGTGAAGGCCCTGGCAGAGTGAAAATAACCTCTCTCTCAACATCAACAAAACCAAGGAGCTGATCGCGGACTTCAGGAAACAGCAGAGGGAGCACGCCCCTATCCACATCGACGGGACCACAGTGGAGAAGGTGGAAAGCTTCAAGTTCCTCGGCGTACACATCACTGACAATCTGAAATGGTCCACCCACACAGATAGAGTGGTGAAGAAGGCGCAACAGCACCTCTTCAACCTCAGGAGGCTGAAGAAATGTGTCTTGGCCGCTAAGATCCTCAGAAACCTTTACAGATGCACAGTTGAGAGCATCTGGGCTGTGTCACCCCCTGGTACGGCAACTGCACCGCCCGCAACTGCAGGGCTCTCCAGAGGGTGGTACGGTATGCCCAACTCATCACCGGGGGCACACTGCCTGCCCTCCAGGACACCTATAACACCCGATGTCACAGGAAGGTCAAAAAGATCATCAAGGACATCAACCACCCGAGCCATGGTCTGTTCATCCAGAAGGTGAGGTCAGTACAGGTGCATCAAAGCTGGGACCGAGAGACTGAAAACAAACTTCTATCTTAAAGCCATCAGACTGTTAAATAGCCATACCAGCCGGCTTCCACTCGGCTACTCAACCCTGCACCTTTATAGGCTGCTGCCCTATATACATAGGCATGGAATTACTGGTAACTATAAATAATGGAACACTAGTCACTTTAATAATGTTTTATACTGCTTTACTCATCTCATATGTATATACTGTATTCTATTCTGCTGAATTTAGTCAATGCCTCTCCGACATTGCTGATTTTAATATTTATATATTTCTTAATTCCATTATTTTACTTTTAGATTTGTGTATTGTTGTGAATTGTTAGATACTACTGCACTGTTGGAGCTAGAAGCACAAGCATTTCGCAAAACCCACAATAACATTTGCTAAATATGTGTATGTAAACAATACCATTTGATTTGATTTTGACAATGATCCCAAATCTCATCATTGCCCCCCAACAAAATGTGCCTACATTTCGGCTATTGCTTATATGTGTATTTGGATGACCTCCATGACCTGCATTCCATGGACCGCATCTATGACCTGCATTCCATGGACCGCATCAATGACCTGCATTCCATGGACCGCATCAATGACCTGCATTCCATGGACCGCATCAATGACCTGCATTCCATGGACCGCATCAATGACCTGCATTCCATGGACCGCATCAATGACCTGCATTCCATGGACCGCATCAATGACCTGCATTCCATGGACCGCATCAATGACCTGCATTCCATGGACCGCATCAATGACCTGCATTCCATGGACCGCATCAATGACCTGCATTCCATGGACCGTATCAATGACCTGCATTCCATGGACCGCATCAATGACCTGCATTCCATGGACCGCATCAATGACCTGCATTCCATGGACCGCATCAATGACCTGCATTCCATGGACCGCATCAATGACCTGCATTCCATGGACCGCATCAATGACCTGCATTCCATGGACCGCATCAATGACCTGCATTCCATGGACCGCATCAATGACCTGCATTCCATGGACCGCATCAATGACCTGCATTCCATGGACCGCATCAATGACCTGCATTCCATGGACCGCATCAATGACCTGCATTCCATGGACCGCATCAATGACCTGCATTCCATGGACCGCATCAATGACCTGCATTCCATTGACCGCATCAATGACCTGCATTCCATGGACCGCATCAATGACCTGCATTCCATGGACCGCATCAATGACCTGCATTCCATGGACCGCATCAATGACCTGCATTCCATCTTTACTGCATCTATGACCTGCATTCCATGGACCGCATCAATGACCTGCATTCCATGGACCGCATCAATGACCTGCATTCCATGGACCGCATCAATGACCTGCATTCCATGGACCGCATCAATGACCTGCATTCCATGGACCGCATCAATGACCTGCATTCCATGGACCGCATCAATGACCTGCATTCCATGGACCGCATCAATGACCTGCATTCCATGGACCGCATCAATGACCTGCATTCCATGGACCGCATCAATGACCTGCATTCCATGGACCGCATCAATGACCTGCATTCCATGGACCGCATCAATGACCTGCATTCCATGGACCGCATCAATGACCTGCATTCCATGGACCGCATCAATGACCTGCATTCCATGGACCGCATCAATGACCTGCATTCCATGGACCGCATCTATGACCTGCATTCCATTGACCGCATCAATGACCTGCATTCCATGGACCGCATCAATGACCTGCATTCCATGGACCGCATCAATGACCTGCATTCCATGGACCGCATCAATGACCTGCATTCCATGGACCGCATCAATGACCTGCATTCCATGGACCGCATCAATGACCTGCATTCCATGGACCGCATCAATGACCTGCATTCCATGGACCGCATCAATGACCTGCATTCCATGGACCGCATCAATGACCTGCATTCCATGGACCGCATCAATGACCTGCATTCCATGGACCGCATCAATGACCTGCATTCCATGGACCGCATCAATGACCTGCATTCCATGGACCGCATCAATGACCTGCATTCCATCTTTACTGCATCTATAGGAACAATGATGAGCCAATAGTTGGTCTTTTCTTCCAAAATAATAACAGTTGGGACTGTAATGATGTTACAAACAATTTTACATACATTTTCACAATGAAAATTGTAGCTCTAAGCCCTTAGTTGGGACTATCTACTAAGCTAACATATGAAATTGCTTTAAGATGGTCAAAAAAACAATAATTTAGCTGTTTGTTTTAGAATTTTATGACCCCTTTATGTATACAAAAAAAATGTTTAACAAAACAAAGGACACCGTTGTGTTGGTGTGAGTCTTCTCTTTCGATGGTTTTATGGGTGATTTCGTGATAATTGTTTTGTCCGGATCCCCTCGTGTAGAAAACACTGCTTTCACAGGCCCCATGTTATGAGATAGGCACCAGCTTTATATCAGAAAGAGGAGATGGAGCTGCAGCCACTGCAAGAAACAGTAAGTCTCTAGCATAAACACACATGGAGTCATTCAATTTTCAAAATGACGTCACGTGTGCGTCAATCGAATCTAGGGGGTTTTAACTTTGTTTCGTCAGTATTTCAGTTCATGCTATTCATCCATATTACAGAGGTAGTGCTACTGTTTTGTTTTTGCACATTGTTATTTTTGTTTGGTCTGCTCTGACGTCTGCTAGCGCTACCTTAAGGATTCCATAGAGCTACCATGAAGATTCCATTGAGCTACCATGAGGATTCCATAGAGATACCTTGAGGATTTCATAGAGCAACCTTGATGATTCCATTGATCTACCTTGATGATTCCATAGAGCTAACATGAGGATTCCATAGAGCTACCATGAGGATTCCATAGAGCTACCTTGAGGATTCCATAGAGCTACCTTGATGATTCCATAGAGATACCATGAGGATTCCATAGAGCTACGTTGAGGATTCCATAGAGCTACCATGCGGATTCCATAGAGCTACAATGCGGATTCCATAGAGCTACCTTGAGAATATCATTGTTATTGTTGTTTGCTTTACTCTGAAGTAGGGACCTAATGTCCTGAACAAAACAAAAAGAACAACAACACTTTCAACCTGCCTTGAACCAAGAATGAGTCACACGTATCAGCCTAGTATCAACTGATAAGTGTCCATCTGTGGTACATATAAAAATATGAATCATATGTGATCAAATCAAATGGCACAAAGCATGGAACAAAAGGTCAAGAGCATATGATTGAACATATGAACAAATTAAATGGAAATTGCTCATTTTTGAAACACTCTTGAATAGGACATAGGTATTTTAAAGACCTTGGAACATGAAACGCTTGAATGATTCGGTGAAAGACACTTAACATTCAAATCAATGTCAAATCTAATTGTATTAGTCACATGCGCCGAATACGACAAGTGTAGACCTTACAGTGAAATGCTTACTTACTAGCCCCTAACCAACAATGCAGTTTAAAAAAATACGGATAAGAAATAAAAGTAACAAGTAATTAAAGAGCAGCGGTAGAATAACAATATATACATGGGGGGTACTGTAAAGAGTCAATGTGCGGGGGCACCGGTTAGTTGAGGTAATATGTACATGTAGGTAGAGTGAATTAAAGTGACTATGCATAGATGATAACAGAGCGTAGCAGAGGTGTGGAGAAGAGAGGGGGGGCAACATTGTCACTATCACTTCACAAAGGGACACTTTGGTCAAAAGTAGTGCACTATATAGGGAACAGTGTTCCATTTGGGAAGCAGATTGTCTCTTTTCATTGGATGGGTTCACAGGGATGGGGCACAGAGCCACCAGAGCTGAGCCGAGCTATCGCCCTTGAAATACGTCACAGTCTGCATATCTCTACCCACTTCAAAGGCGTCAGGCAGACTCTCCCTGGGTGCTATCAAAGAGCAAGGCTACGTCCCAAATGGCACCCTACTCCCTATGTAGTGCACTACTTTTGACTTGGGGTCTACTCCCTATGTAGTGCAATGCTTTTGACCTGGGCCCTATTCCCTATGTAGTGTTCTACTTCTGACAAGGGCCCATAGGGATTCCGTTCAATTTGGGACGCACACCCTGTCTCAATCATGAACTTATTAAGTCCTTCCCATGTCCTTTCATGCGAGTGACTGATTATGCAGACCTGAACATGTACCAGACTCATCCAGACCTGAACATGTACCAGACTCATCCAGACCTGACCATGTACCAGACTCATCCAGACCTGAACATGTACCAGACTCATCCAGACCTGTTGATGTACCAGACTCATCCAGACCTGAATGTGTACCAGACTCATCCAGACCTGATCATGTAGCAGACTCATCCAGACCTGATCATGTACCAGACTCATCCAGACCTGAACATGTACCAGACTCATCCAGACCTGATCATGTAGCAGACTCATCCAGACCTGTCAATGTACCAGACTCATCCAGACCTGTTGATGTACCAGACTCATCCAGACCTGAACATGTACCAGACTCATCCAGACCTTATCATGTAGCAGACTCATCCAGACCTGTCGATGTAGAAGACTCATACAGACCTGATCATGTAGCAGACTCATCCAGACCTGTCGATGTAGAAAGCTCATCCAGGCCTGAACATGTACCAAACTCATCCAGACCTGATCATGTACCAAACTCATTCAGACCTGATCATGTACCAAACTCATCCAGACCTGATCATGTAGCAGACCCATCCAGACCTGATCATGTGCCAGACTCATCCAGACCTGTCGATGTACCAAACTCATCCAGACCTGAACATGTACCAGACTCATCCAGACCTGATCATGTACCAGACTCATCCAGACCTGATCATGTGGCAGACCCATCCAGACCTGATCATGTACCAGACTCATCCATACCTGTCGATGTACCAAACTCATCCAGACCTGATCATGTAGCAGACCCATCCAGACCTGATCATGTAGCAGACTCATCCAGACCTGTCAATGTACCAGACTCATCCAGACCTGTCAATGTACCAGACTCATCCAGACCTGTCGATGTACCAGACTCATCCAGACCTGAACATGTACCAGACTCATCCAGACCTGAACATGTACCAGACTTATCCAGACCTGTCAATGAACCAGATCCATCCAGACCTGTCGATGAACCAGATCCATCCAGACCTGAACCAGATCCATCCAGACCTGATCATGTACCAGACTCATCCAGACCTGATCATGTAGCAGACCCATCCAGACCTGATCATGAACCAGACCCATCCAGACCTGTCGATGAACCAGATCCATCCAGACCTGATCATGTACCAGACCCATCCAGACCTGATCATGAACCAGACCCATCCAGACCTGTCGATGAACCAGATCCATCCAGATCTGTCGATGAACCAGACCCCTCCAGACCTGATCATGTAGCAGACCCATCCAGACCTGTTGATGCACCAGATCCATCCAGACCTGTCGATGAACCAGATCCATCCAGACCTGAACCAGATCCATCCAGACCTGATCATGTAGCAGACCCATCCAGACCTGATCATGTAGCAGACTCATCCAGACCTGTCGATGGACCAGACACATCCAGACCTGAACATGTAGCAGACTCATCCAGACCTGGACATGTACCAGACTCATCCAGACCTGAACATGTAGCAGACTCATACAGACCTTATCATGTAGCAGACTCATCCAGACCTGTCGATATAGAAGACTCATCCAGACCTGATCATGTAGCAGACCCATCCAGACCTGATCATGTACAAGACTCATCCAGACCTGTCGATGTACCAAACTCATCCAGACCTGAACATGTACCAGACTCATCCAGACCTGATCATGTACCGGACTCATCCAGACCTGATCATGTTGCAGACCCATCCAGACCTGATCATGTACCAAACTCATCCATACCTGTCGATGTACCAAACTCATCCAGACCTGAACATGTACCAGACTCATCCAGACCTGATCATGTACCAGACTCATCCAGACCTGATCATGTGGCAGACCCATCCAGACCTGATCATGTAGCAGACTCATCCATACCTGTCGATGTACCAGACTCATCCAGTCCTGATCATGTAGCAGACCCATCCAGACCTGATCATGTAGCAGACTCATCCATACCTGTCGATGTACCAGACTCATCCAGACCTGATCATGTAGCAGACCCATCCAGACCTGATCATGTAGCAGACTCATCCAGACCTGTCAATGTACCAGACTCATCCAGACCTGTCAATGTACCAGACTCATCCAGACCTGTCGATGTACCAGACTCATACAGACCTGAACATGTACCAGACTCATCCAGACCTGAACATGTACCAGACTTATCCAGACCTGTCAATGAACCAGATCCATCCAGACCTGTCGATGAACCAGATGCATCCAGACCTGAACCAGGTCCATCCAGACCTGATCATGTACCAAACTCATTCAGACCTGATCATGTCCCAGACTCATCCAGACCTGATCATGTAGCAGACCCATCCAGACCTGATCATGTACCAGACCCATCCAGACCTGTCGATGAACCAGACCCATCCAGACCTGATCATGTAGCAGACCCATCCAGACCTGTTGATGTACCAGATCCATCCAGACCTGTCGATGAACCAGATCCATCCAGACCTGAACCAGATCCATCCAGACCTGATCATGTACCAAACTCATCCAGACCTGATCATGTAACAGACACATCCAGACCTGATCATGTACCAGACCCATCCAGACCTGATCATGAACCAGACCCATCCAGACCTCTCGATGAACTAGATCAATCCAGACCTGATCATGTACCAGACCAATCCAGACCTGTCGATGAACCAGACCCATCCAGACCTGATCATGAACCAGACCCATCCAGACCTGTCGATGAACCAGACCCATCCAGACCTGATCATGTAGCAGATCCATCCAGACCTGATCATGAACCAGATCCATCCAGACCTGTCAATGAACCAGATCCATCCAGACCTGATCATGTAGCAGATCCATCCAGACCTGATCATGTAGCAGACCCATCTAGACCTGATCATGAACCAGACCCATCCAGACCTGAACATGAACCAGATCCATCCAGACCTGATCATGCAGCAGACCCATCCAGACCTGAACATGAACCAGATCCATCCAGACCTGTCGATGAACCAGACCCATCCAGACCTGATCATGAACCAGATCCATCCAGACCTGTTGATGAACCAGACCCATCCAGACCTGATCATGTAGCAGACCCATCCAGACCTGATCATGAACCAGATCCATCCAGACCTGTCGATGAACCAGATCCATCCAGACCTGATCATGTAGCAGATCCATCCAGACCTGATCATGAACCAGATCCATCCAGACCTGATCATGAACCAGATCCATCCAGACCTGATCATGAACCAGATCCATCCAGACCTGATCATGAACCAGATCCATCCAGAACTGTCCTTTCATCTAGCAATGGATACACACATTTCATCTAATAGATCATAAATACTGTTCTACAACACTGTCTTATATCTTCACTGTTTTATATCAATATATCATTTTAATATGAATACACAGCACATACAGCCCCTTCAGAAATCATTCATACCCTTGGACTCATTACATATTTTTTTGTCATACAGCCTGAATTCAAAATGTATTCAATGATTTTTTTTTCTCACCCATCTACACACAATAACTAGATGAATTGAAAACATGTTTTTAGAAATTTTAGCAAATTTATTGAAAATTAAATACAGAAATATCTCATTTAAATAAGAATTCACACCCCTTTACTATACCACTCCAAATTGAGTTCAGGTGCATCCTTTTTCCTTCAATCATCCTTGAGATGTCACTACAACTTGATTGAAGTCCAGGTTCCAAGTTGTTTTGAACATGGCATTAGACTCCACAGTGGGAGGTAGGGAGCAGCAGAGGGTTCGACTCTCATGGTCTCTGATCTCTCCTTCCTTTCCTCTGGTGAGACTGACCAGGGAGAGGGGACACCGTCTTCCAACCCGATGGCTAAACATGAGTCGCAACACATGCACAAATTCCTGTTGTTCCTATGACCATAGAAAGTTAAATATTCCTTAATATTAAAATACACACGAGTAGACGCTAATGATAATACAAATGCAGACCTATTGATACACTTGGCTAGTAATTCATTGCAGCTCCAGTGGTAGTACGGAGAAGCACAATTCATGTTTTGTAATAGTGCTGAATAAAATAACTCATAAAAACAGCAGCTCTTTGCTGAATTCTTTGACAGTCTCTCTTAGGTCATGGTTTTTAAGTGTCGAAATTTCATGTAGGCTAGTATCAAACTTTGCTGTAAGCACAGTGATTTGGGCTCCCGAGTGGCGCAGCGGTCTAAGGCACTGCATCTCAGTGCTAAAGGTGTCACTACAGACCCTGGTTTGATTCCAGGCGGTATCAAGACCGGCTGTGATTGGGAGTCTAATAGGGCAACGCACAATTGGCCCAGCGTCATCTGGGTTTGGCCATCATTATAAATAAGAATTTGTTCTTAACTGACTTACCTAGTTAATAAATAAAGGTGAAATGTAAAAATAAAAAATATATAATTGACCAACATAGGGGCACTGGATTTAGCCACAGATGTCCCGGCTTGCCTTGTAGGCAGAGTTTGTCTTTTCAGACATGAAATGGTTCATAATAGGAACAACTTGCCTACCAGGTGCGCAGGGCTTCTGAATCAAGTGCACCTATCCACCAGCTGCGCAGCACAAAAACAAAAAGGGGGCGTAAGTTTTTATCATTGGCTTTTCTACAGAAATGTTTGTTGATTGACTAGGAACGCCGTACAGATTGACCAGTCGATCGCAATCGACCGGTTGGTGACCACTGCTTTACAAGGTGACATTATCTCTCAAGGTTTTGTTTCGCAGGAAAAAGGTGTGAAGGTCAATTTCCAAAACTTGTCTGGAAGGAAACAGATGTGGGAATTGATATATGTGAATTCTGTATGCATGGGTGCATAGATATATATATATAATATTATGTGTATATATGCATGCATAAATTATTTTTCTATGTGTGTCTGTATGTGTGCACGATGTCCATGTGGTCTGTGATACCATTTCACCTACCACCTTTCACCTACATCGCGTTCCTCCAGGCTAAAGTGCTAACGCAGGCATTTTCTGAGTTGTCAGCCCAGGAGGGGGGATGGGGGGGATCAATTGGGGCCAGGGCACCGCGGGGCACGGTCACCCCTGTAGAACCCTCGGAGGCTAATTTAGCAGCTCCGCTAACCGTGCGCTAGCGTCCTCAGCTCCTAACCCATTAACCTCTTCCTGACCCCATTACCATGGTGACAGCTAGCTACCACCAACCTCTCCTCTCACCTTGGCGCCAATTGGCCCCTTTTTCAAATAATCAATCATCTAGTGAGTGTGAGTGGCTTATGTAAATGCTGCTTACAGCGCAGGTTCTGTGGAGTCAACATGGGAGTTATGTTATGAAATAGATGGATGACTTTTGATAGTGCTGTACAGTGCCTTCAGAAAGTATTCACACCCCTTTGACTTTTTTTCACATTTTGTTGTGTTACAGCCTGACGAAGAAGAAAAAAATATTAAATTGAGATTTTCTTTCACTGGCCTACACACAATACCCCATAATGTCAAAGTGGACAATAACCTAAAACACAAGGCCAAATCTACACTGGAGTTGTTTACCAAGAAGACAGTAAATGTTCCTGAATGGCCGAGTTAAAGGTTTGACTTAAATCTGCTTGAAAATCTATGGCAAGGTTTGAAAATGGCTGTCTAGGAACGCTATCAACAACCCACTTGACATGGCTTGAAGAATTTTGAAAATAATATTGGGCAATATTGACAAGTTCTTAGACACTTACCCAGAATGACTGACAGCTGTAATCGCTGTCAAAGGTGATTCTAACATGTATTGACTCAGGGGTGTGAATACTTAATGTAAATGAGATATTTCTGTATTTGATTTTTATAACGTTTTCACTTTCTCTTTATGGAGTATTGTGTGTAGATGGGTGACACAAAATATATATTTAATCAATTTTGAATTCAGGATGTAAAACAACAAAATGTGGAATAACTCAAAGGGTGTGAATACTTACTGACGGCACTGTATTTCCTGTTTATTTCCTGTTTAATGTTTCTCTCTAGGCCATTTCACTGTATCTTTTCATTTGGCCGCCCTGCTGACATCTAGACTGTGTCCTGCTGACATATAGACTGTGTCCTGCTGACATATAGACTGTGTCCTACTGACATATAGACTGTGTCCTACTGACATATAGACTGTGTCCTACTGACATATAGACTGTGTCCTACTGACATATAGACTGTGTCCTACTGACATATAGACTGTGTCCTGCTGACATATAGACTGTGTCCTACTGACATATAGACTGTGTCCTACTGACATATAGACTGTGTCCTACTGACATATAGACTGTGTCCTACTGACATATAGACTGTGTCCTGCTGACATATAGACTGTGTCCTGCTGACATATAGACTGTGTCCTGCTGACATATAGACTGTGTCCTGCTGACATATAGACTGTGTCCTGCTGACATATAGACTGTGTCCTGCTGACATATAGACTGTGTCCTGCAAACATATAGACTGTGTCCTGCTGACATATAGACTGTGTCCTGCAAACATATAGACTGTGTCCTACTGACATATAGACTGTGTCCTGCTGACATATAGACTGTGTCCTGCAAACATATAGACTGTGTCCTGCTAACATCTAGACTGTCTTTATGTCTTTGGTTTTACTGCTCTTTCTATTCTAGTATGTTTCTTTTTTTTGTACTTTTTGTTGTAATTATAAAAAAAAAAGATTATAAAAAGATTATTATTAAATTGTTACTAGTTTGGGGAAAGAAATGCTTCTTTCTGCCATATTTGTGTCTGAATTCATCACTTTTCTTCAATTGTCATGAGTCAGATTAGCGGCTAGCCGGCTGCCATCTCGTTGCTCCAGGCTAAAGCTCTAACGCAGGCGTTTTCTGGGGCGTCAGTCCAAGAGGGGTCTGACCTTGAGTTAGATTGTGTATTGAACCCCAGAGTGCAGCTTGATGAAACATGATCATATATTTGAGGACGGAGTATTTAACGATGTGACAGGCACTAATTCACACACACACACACACACACACACACACACACACACACACACACACACACACACACACACACACACACACACACACACACACACACACACACACACACACACACACACACACACACACACACACACACACACACACACATAAGCCACACAGACAGACACACACACACACACACGTTCATGGACCATGGATCTTGATTAAATGGCGGAGGAAGTGATGGAATGTCAGAGTCATTTAATGTCATTTTCTGACATTTTTATGAGGCTTGCTCTGCTCTGAGACGTGAGTGCGCACGTGTGTGTGTGTGTGTGTGTGTGTGTGTGCGCTTGCGTGTGTGCGTCTGTGCGCGTAAGCTACTGTATCTATCTATCTATCTCTTAGTATTTGTTGTGAGTGGGGGAAGCAAAGCTCCCACGACACGTTAAGAATCTGTCAGTCAATACTCTTCAATTACACTTGTAATACATTCAATTGACTTGGCGGGCGGCCGTTAGGTTGCTGCGGTGCGGTGGTAGAAAGCTATTAAAGCTGGGACTGGTGTGTGTTCAGCATTCAACCCTCTGAGTTCTGTCTCATAGAAGAGTCAGAGACAGACAGGACTGAAACACTGTAATGGAAGACACTGTCAGGTCCTAATAGCTCAGGGATGTAGTGAAGGGCTGTGTGCCCAAGAGCAACCTCTCTCTGTCTAACATCAACAAAGGGAGAGGTAGGGTGTGTATGTATGTGTGTGTGTGTGTGTGTGTGTGTGTGTGTGTGTGTGTGTGTGTGTGTGTGTGTGTGTGTGTGTGTGTGTGTGTGTGTGTGTGTGTGTGTGTGTGTGTGAGAGAGAGAGAGAGAGAGATGGTCCTTCCTTTGTCAGACCCCTACCTGGGTAATGGAGTGGCTAGACTTCACCTATTGAGATGAACTCCTGTCAACAGACACACACAGAGAGAGAGAGAGAGACAGAGAGAGAGACAGAGAAAGAGAGACAGAGAGAGAGACAGAGAGAGACAGAGAGAGACAGAGTGAGGAGGAGCACCCTGAAGAGAGTAGGAGAGGAAGAGAAAAGGACAGGTGAGGCAGAAAGGAGGGGGGAAGAGGAAGAGAGGAGGTGATGAGGAGGAAGAGAGGAGGAGAGAAGGAGAGGAAGAGAGAAGGAGAGGAAGGGAGGAGAAGAGGAGATGGATTTAGAAAGTATCCTGGTTGCATAAAACACCTTAAAAACTTCTTCAGCCTACCATCCCGTTAGCGGGATCATTTTCCAGCGAAAACTCCTAGCGACATTAGCATAACGAAATTCAATATTTTTTTTTTTTTCAAATATAGGGCTGTCTCATATCGTTTTATAGATACACCTCTCTTGAATCGACCCTCGTTGTCCGATTTCAAAAAGGTTTTACAGGAAAAGCACAATATTAGATTATGTTAGAGTACATTGTAAAAGTCGCATCATATGAATTTTCCGAGCAAGCACACCCATCACATATAACCAAAAAACAGCTAAATGCAGCACTAACCTTTTACAAACTTCATCAGATGACACACCTAGGACATCATGTTACACACAGCATGCAATCTTTTGTTCAATAAAGGTCATATTTCTATATAAAAACAGCATTTTACATCGGCACCTGAGGTTGACTAACTATTTTCCCATATAATGCGTCCCGGGAAACAGTGCTACAATTTTATAAATTACTATTCGAAAACGATTTTTTTAATATATATTGTCAATCTAAGATTTATAGATGAATATCTCTTGAAAACACCTGTCAAAACAGATTTTAAATTAACTTTACAGGGTAATCACACTTTGAGATCAAATGGGATGCGATACCCAGAAATTGAGCTCGAAAACCTAGCTCGGCGCCATCTTTGAACATTTGAGCAAGTAACATCTGATATTGTATAATATCGCCAATAATCCCTCACCTTTAGTTGTCTTCATCAGAAAACACTTCCCGATGTCCCAGGTCCATGACAAATGTATTTTCGGTCGAAAAAGTCCATGCTTTATGTTCCATTAGCTTCCTGTCGTTAGCGCGTCCTAAGGCTGTAATCAAATGTTGTTCCGTGCGCGGCACCTGTCTAACGCAAAATGACTGTTTACGGTAAGTTAGGGTCGTTCAAACATGTCAAACGTTGTATCAAGTAATCGTCAGGGCCTGTTTCAACAAGAGAGCCAATCAGATTCGAGTGGGACGATGTCATTGTGTTTCAAAAGGCTTCCAAAGGTGGGGGCAGACACGGCCGCCGACGTCACAATGCTCATGGCCCTACTACTCTGACCAATTGCCACATCGTCTCTTTCACTGAGTTTCTACCGCAGAACCCTCAAAACACTTTGTAAAGACTGGGGACATCTAGTGGAAGCACTGGAAAGTGCTCAATTTTCATTTTTTTACGTTGTGATTTATAGGTAAGGCTGTGAAGTCGAGTCCACAATTCAGATTTCCACTTCCTGGTTCAATCGGTCTCGGGGTTTTGACTGCCATACGAGTTCTGTTATACTCACAGACACCATTCAAACAGTTTTAGAAAATTTAGGGTGTTTTCTATCCATATAAAATAAGTATATGCATGTCTTAGCTTCTGACTTTGATTAGTAGGCCGTTGAAAATGGGAACGATTTTTTTCCAAAATGCGCTGTGGCGCCCCCTATCCTAGGGTAAATCCAAAAGGTTAAGTTAATTTTCCTTACCCTTGAAGTTTCCCTAAATTTAAGTCAGTTGCACATAACATTTTTATGTGAATTTCCCCTGTCAAATGAATTGAAAAAGTTAAGGGTGTCCATGAGGTCCCTTAAATCCTGTTACGGCTAGACGTTTCCGCTAGCGGAACCCCTCGACAACATCCGGTGAAATCGCAGAGTGCCAAATTCAAATTAAATTACTATAAATATTAAACTTTCATGAAATCACAAGTGCATAACAAATCATTTTCAACCAGGGAGGTGTGACACGAAAGTCAGAAATAGCGATATAAAAAATGCCTTACATTTGATGATCTTCTTCTGTTGGCACTCCAAAATGTCCCAGTTACATCACAAATTATCCTACTCAGTTTAGCTGGTGCGCTTCAGTCAAAAATCCACTCAGTTTCCCTCCGTCAAGATGCATACAAAATAAATCCCAAATGTTACTAATAAACTTTTCCAAACAAGTCAAACAACGTTTATAATCAAACCTTAGTTATCCTATTATGCAAATAAACTATAAAATTTAAGACGGAGAATCGTTATTGTCTTTACCGGAGATTAACAAAAAGAAAGCACACTCGTCCATGCGCATGGAAACACTACAAGCCAAAATGGGAGCCACCTAGAAAAACTACAAGGTCATGGTCATTTTTCCAAAAACCAACATGAAACTCTTTCTAAAGACTGTTGGCATCTAGTGGAAGGCCTAGGAACTGCAATTTGGGAGGACTTGGGCTTATAATTATAGTACTAGCCATTGAAAATAGAGGTAAGCTGATTTGTTTGGGGGGGATGGTTTGTCCTCGGGGTTTCGCCTGCCATATCAGTTCTGTTATACTCACAGACATAATTTTAACAGTTTTAGAAACTTTAGAGTGTTTTCGATCCAAATAATTATATGCATATCCTAGCTTCTGGGCCTGAGTAGCAGGCAGTTTGCTTTGGGCACGCTTTTCATCCAGATGTGAAAATACTGCCCCCTAGCCCGAAGAGGTTACTGCGTCATTCAGTATGGATATCAATGTAAACAGCGGTTGTGGAGGTGAACATTTACTCTGGTTACCATGGCATACTCTTTCTCTATGCAAAACCCTTAAACAATTCCCTTAAGTAAGGGAAACGGGAAACACGTAGGATAGGGTGACCAGACATCCCCGTTTTCCAGGGACAGACCCCGTTTTTGGTGGCCTGTCCCCGGCTGGAGCTGTCCCCAGAAATGTCCCCGTTTTTAACTGTGTGTTAAACAGACTGCAAAGTGAAATAATATTTTACGTGGCTAGAAAGACCGGGCAGCAGAGCCTACCGGTTGACGTCTCAATCGCGTTGTGCTTGTTGGGTTGGTGCCCCCCCTTGAGTTGTGCCGTGGCGGAGATCTTTGTGGGCTATACTCGGCCTTGTCTCAGGATGGTAAGTTGGTGGTTGAAGATATCCCTCTAGTGGTGTGGGGGATGTGCTTTGGCAAAGTGGGTGGGGTTATATCCTGCCTGTTTGGCCCTGTCCGGGGGTATCATCGGATGGGGCCACAGTGTCTCCTGACCCCTCCTGTCTCAGCCTCCAGTATTTATGCTGCAGTAGTTGTGTCGGGGGGCTAGGGTCAGTCTGTTATATCTGGAGTATTTCTCCTGTCTTATCCGGTGTCCTGTGTGAACTTAAGTATGCTCTCTCTAATTATCTCTTTCTCTCTTTCTAGAGACAGCAGGAGCGGCAGAGATACTCTCAATGATTGGCTATGAAAAGCCAACTGACATTTACTCCTGAGGTGCTGACTTGTTGCACCCTCGACAACTACTGTGATTATTATTATTTGACCATGCTGGTCATTTATGAACATTTGAACATCTTGGCCATGTTCTGTTATAGTCTCCACCCAGCACAGCCAGAAGAAGACTGGCCACCCCTCATAGCCTGGTTCCTCTCTAGGTTTCTTCCTAGGGTTTGGCCTTTCTAGGGAGTTTTTCCTAGCCACCGTGCTTCTACACCTGCATTGCTTGCTGTTTGGGGTTTTAGGCTGGGTTTCTGCACAGCACTTTGAGATATCAGCTCATGTAAGAAGGGCTATATAAATAAATGTGATTTGATTTGATTTGTTTTCTCCAGCAGAGGGGGCTGATCGCTATATCAGCTTCATTCACTCTTCTTCTTTTAACTACTTGCTCACGCTAGTTTTAGAGAAAACTGCTGTCGAAAACTCGGACAGAAGCTAGCAAGTGTCAAGTGATTCCACAACATCACCACAAAAGTCTTATCAAGCCAGGTAAGTTACACTCGTTTGAGATACTAGGTAATGATGTTATAATGTCACAATTTATTATATAGATAGATGCTCTGCTTTTTAAGGTTTTAAATAGGTTATGCTAGCTAACATTAGCTATGCCGACTAAGTTATCTAGTTAGGTTAGCCAGCTACTGTCATGGTAGCTAGGTTAAAAAAAAATCATATGTACATAGATGTCACATGTACACATGTATATTTTGAAAATATGATTATATTAAATTAATGCACAATTAATTATGAGAATATTTATTTGTAGATTACAATTTTAATGGTTTGGCATTATAAGTAGTGTGAAAATATATTTATACATTTTCATGGATGACATTAGCATCATGTTTTCTGTTAGAGAACAGAGAGGAGGAAGACTGGTTAGGAAGAAGAGTGAGAGAGAGAGGAGGAAAGGTAAAGAAATTATTACAGAGCCTGACAATTTATTATTCCAGACAATGTTTTTGAGATAAAATACAAAAATGAGGCAAGCAATGGGAATCTGTTAACCAAAGTATTTGATCTAATAGTGTACTATTTATTATTAAAGATTGGAAAAGAAGAAGGAAAAATTAAGGAAGTAAAAAGAGTGAAGCGAGGAGAGTGTGGAAGAGTGAGGTGGAAAGGTAAAGAGAAGGAAAGGAAGAAAGAGCAGGAAGACGAGAGGAGAAAGATTGGAGGAGAAGAAAAAGTTAAGAGAGTGAAGAAGTGTGACACAAGGAGAGTGAAGAAGAGCAGACAGAGGAGGTACAATGGCTCTTTCTAAGAAATGGAAATGCCATTTTAATGACAACATGATGAGAGAATTTCCATTTAAACATCCACTTGATGTTGAGTACCTGCTCACAAAGATATTTGGATATTTTCGTATTTTCACAGTCAGAGTAGAAAGACTGAAGAGCTTTTGTGAGTTTGTTGGCCAGGAGTACCATAACCTTTTAGGACACAGCAATGTTCGCTGGCTGTCCATGCTCCCTGCTCTAGAAAGAGTGCTGAAAATGTATGTGCCATTGAAATCCTTTTTTTTCTGAAGACAAATGCCCTGTTGTCCTGCGAACAATGTTCGAAGATCGACTGACTGAACTTTGGCTGGCCTTTTGTCCATGGAAACTTGACCGTATTCAGTGACACGATCAAGATGCTTGAAGGACAGCTGTGCTGTGGAGTCAGCTGCAATTCTGAGAAACATTGAGGCAAAATTGACTGCAAGACGTGATGACAACTTCATTCCAGTTTTGGTCAGAAGACTTCTGAGAAAGCTAGAGGGAAATGGAGCAATGTCTAAAAGGAGCTTTCTCAAAACATCCCAATCATTCTTCACTACGGCTGTGAAGTACTTGCAAACATGGGGAAAGCACACAGATAATCTAAAAGATGTACATTGTCTCCTTTTAAAAAGGCAACCTCAGCGTGAAGAGATCCAGAAGGCAGCAGCCACACTGCAGGAAAAATGCCCCAATGTGACCATCAATCAGGATGCATTGTTTGACGAGGTTACTGGCCTCCAAGAGTTTCTAAAGGGGGGATCGCTTGAAGAATGGAAAACATCCGAGACACCACTTAGTCAGAGATGGAGCACGGTGGTTATCCACTTCAAAGAGAACGACATCCCACACACTAACCTGGCTAGATTAGCGTCTGTTGTCATGTGCTTACCTGGAAGTAATGCACCAGTCGAGAGAGTGTTCTCCCAAATGAATTATATATATGGACAGCAGCAAGAAATAAGTTCACTGTTCCTACCATCAAGGCCATGCTTATTGTGAAGACAAACTTCAACCTCCCCTGCCAGGAGTTCATGGAGAAGCTGGCCAAAGACAGAGCAATCCTGAAGAAGATACATTCTTCTGAGAAATATACAGATTAGGTTGGTATAAGTATATTATGTAGTTACCAATCTCATCATCGTCTTATTTCTTTGTTATGTTGTTCAGTATTTCACATATACTATTGTCTGTTTTTTCAATTTCGCTCATGTTCTCTTCTGCTCTTATTCTACCCAGACTACCAGGACCACCTGAATGGCTGTTCAGATTGGACAGTTCTGTCTTGTCTGTAGTGTTTCTGTAATATAGTTGTTTTCTCTATCACAGTTAGACTAAATACATGAAACCGGAATCGTCCCCCTTTTTTATTTCATAGATAATGACATTGGACATTTTAATGATATATTGACCGTCGAACTGGAAATGTCCCCGGTTTTAATTTCAGAAATCTGGTCACCTTAATTTAGGATGTTTAATTTGCAACCAGGCCATGCAAATGTCTAGGGATATCCTGCATCTAGTTTTGAAAAGGTAACTCAGAAGTTTCAACCAATCAGATACCACCCAGGGCATGCCAAACGGCACGCCATTCCCTACAGCATATAGTGTACAGTGCATTCTGAAAGTATTCAGCCCCCTTGAATTTTTCCACATTTTTCTGTTATATCTTTATTCTAAAATGGATGAATTTATTATAATACAACACACTATACCCCATAATGACAATGCAAAAACAGGTTTTTAGAAGAAAGAAAATACATTTATATATATATATATATATATATATATATATATATATATATATATATATATACATATCACTTTTACCTAAGTATTCAGACCCTTTACTCAGTACTTTGTTGAAGAACCTTTGGCAGCGATTACAGCCTCGAGTCTTCTTGGGTATGACGCTACAAGCATGGCACACCTGTATTTGGGGAGTTTCTCCCATTCTTCTCTGCAGATCCTCTCAAGGTCTGTCAGGTTGGATGGGGAGCGTTACTGCACAGCTATTTTCAGGTCTCTCCATAGATGTCTGATCGGGTTCATGTCCAGTCTCTGGCTGGGCCCCTCAAGGACATTCCAAGACTTGTCCGAAGCCGCTCCAGCGTTGTCTTGGCTGTGTGCTTAGAGTTGTTGTCCTGTTGGAAGGTGAATATTTGCCCCCAGTCTGAGGTCCTGAGGTTTTCATCAAGGAGCTCTCAGTACTTTGCTCCGTTCATCTTTCCCTCCATCCTGACTTGTCTCCCAGTCCCCACCACTGAAAAACATATCCGCAGCATGATGCTGCCACCACCATGCTTCACCGTAGGGATGGTGCCAGGTTTCCTCCAGACATGACACTTGGCATTCAGACCAAAGAGTTCAATCTTGCTTTCTTTAGACCAGAAATAACTTTGTAAATTCATGTTGAACTTAGTTGGAGGTCGGACTGCAACTACTTTATTTTGCACTCTGAGTTCCTCTGAAATTTCACACTGGTATCAAGCATGTTCATTGCTAGTTTGTGTGTTGCAATTCATGTTTCCCGAGTAAAAACATAGCAAGCTCTAGAATTAACATCCTCATACATTTTTTCTTATGCGTATTCAATATATTTCCAGTACTGAAACATTTCATCCCTAATCGAATCAAATGTAAGATATCTCTTACCTCTTTTGACAAGTGTCGTGTCTTTGGGCACCATTAAACTGAAGACAAATTTATCAAATAACTCCCTGTAATTATTATTACGCGATTAAACTGATTAATCGTTTAACTGTAATTAACTAGGAGATCGGGGCACCAAGGAAAATCTTCAGATTACAAAGTTATAATTTTCCTAATATAACCTGTTTGGTATAGGGGGCAGTATTGAGAATTTTGGAAAAAATATGTTCCCATTTTTAACTGCCTCCTACACCAACTCAGAAGCTAGAATATGCATATTATTGTTCAGGTTTGGATAGAAAACACTCTGAATTTTCTAAAACTGTTTGAATGGTGTCTGTGAGTATAACAGAACTCCTATGGCAGGCAAAAACCTGACAAGGCTTCAAGCAGGAAGTACCCTGTCTGACAAGGAGTCGTGCGTCTTACCTCTTTTTATTGAAAAGTAAGGATCTTAGCTGTAACGTGACAATTCCCAGGGCTCCAATAGGCTCTCAGAGCCCGCGAAATAACTGAAGGTTTACGAGGGAACCTCAGGTTGAAATATATTATCGCCTTTTGTAAGTGGATGCTCGGAGGACCTTTCAATGATGCGCGTGCATGAGTCGCTTCTGAGGAGAAATTTTATTCGGCTGTTTAGGCTCAATGCATACTCCCGGTCGGAATATTAACACTTCTCTACGACATAAATGGCATAAAAATTGGTTTTAAACAGCGGTTGACATGCTTCGAAGTACGGTAATGGAATATTTAGACATTTTTGACACGCCAATGCGCCATGCGCGACACCGCGAAGAAGCATTCTAGAACTCACGAACAAAACGTCGCTGTTGGAATATAACGATGGATTATTTGGGACCAAACCAACATTTGTTATTGAAGTAGAAGTCCTGGCAGTGTATTCTGATGAAGAACAAGCAAGGTAAGAACATTTTTCTTATAGGAAATGTGATTTTGGTGGAGGCTGAACTGGGTGGGTATCTAAATAGCTAGCCCTGTAATGCCGGGCTATGTACTTAGATTATTGCAAAATGTGCTTCATCCGAAAAGCTATTTTAAAATCGGACATATCGAGTGCATAGAGGGGTAATGTATCTATAATTCTTAAAATAATTGTTATGCTTTTTGTGAACGTTTATCGTGAGTAATTTAGTAAAATCACCGGAAGTGTTCGGTGGGAATGCTAGTTCTGAACGTCACATGCTAATGTAAAAAGCTGGTTTTTGATATAAATATGAACTTGATTGAACAGACATGCATGTATTGTATAACACAATGTCCTAGGTGTGTCATCTGATGAAGATCATCAAAGGTTAGTGCTGCATTTAGATATGGTTTGGGTTTATGTGACATGATATGCTAGCTTGAAAAATGGCTGTGTGATTATTTCTGGCTGGGTACTCTGCTGACATAATCTAATGTTTTGCTTTTGTTGTAAAGCCTTTTTGAAATCGGACAGTGGGGTTAGATTAACGAGATTCTTGTCTTTAAATAGCTGTGAAATAGTCATATGTTTGAGAAATTGAAGTTATAGCATTTCTAACGATTCAAAAATCGCGCCACTGGATTGAAGTGGCTGTTACGTAGGTGGGACGAAATCGTCCCACATGTACCAGAGAGGATAACTTTCCTATATTATAACATTCTATATTATATTATAGTATCTGACCGATTATCTTCTGGTTTAAATGGTGTATTTTTCCTAGTCCAGTCTCATTCCAAACGTCGTAAATTGTTGTATCTGCACGAACCCAGTCTTCACTAAGTCATCCATACATCAACTGTCTTAAAATAATTTATTTACTAAACAATGTAATTCACAGAAAGCATACAAACAGTGGTTATCGTTACAAAGAATTGGTAGAGTAATGTGCCCTAGTGGGCTAAACCGGCATGGCGGCTTGTTAAACAAAAGGGTGATACAGGGCAGCTGAGAAGGCACAACAGAGTTGATAAATATTAACAATTGATATGCTAACCCTTTGCACATGAACGCTCACTCATTCGGGAACAATTGCAATCAATATATATTTATGCTCAGTGTGTCGTCAGGATCCTTGTTGGAGAGTTTTTGTCCTGTTGGAGAGTTTTGTCCGCGTTCTCTCTCTCTCGGTTAGAATGGATCTTTCAAAGCAACATTCGTTCATGTTGTTATAGAATGGATGTTTCGTCGGGCTTCGCGTTCAATGATATCGAATTTCTAGCTGCGGACTATTAATTAATATCAAACACTTGTTATTATTCTGTCGGTATCGATAGTCTAAAAGTTTAACCACGTAGTATGGTTAACCTCTCTAGGGTCGGCGGGAGGAAATCGTCCCACCTATGTAACAGCCAGTGGAATCCTGTGGCGCATTATTCAAATACCTTAGAAATGCTATTACTTCAATTTCTCAAACATATGACTATTTTACACCATTTTAAAAACAAGACTCTCGTTAATCTAACCACACTGTCCGATTTCAAAAAGGCTTTACAACGAAAGCAAAACATTAGATTATGTCAGCAGAGTACCCAGCCAGAAATAATCAGACACCCATTTTTCAAGATAGCATATAATGTCACAAAAACCCAAACCACAGCTAAATGCAGCACTAACCTTTGATGATCTTCATCAGATGACACACCTAGGACATTATGTTATACAATGCATGCATGTTTTGTTCAATCAAGTTCATATTTATATCAAAAACCAGCTTTTTACATTAGCATGTGACGTTCAGAACTAGCATACCCCGCCGCAAACTTCCGGTGAATTTACAAAAAATTTACTAAATTACTCACGATAAACGTTCACAAAAAGCATAACAATTATTTTAAGAATTATAGATACAGAACTCCTCTATGCACTCGATATGTCCGATTTTAAAATAGCTTTTCGGTGAAAGCACACTTTGCAATATTCTGAGTAGATAGCCCGGCATCACAGGGCTAGCTATTTAGACACCCAGCAAGTTTAGCACTCACCAAAGTCAGATTTACTATAAGAAAAATGTTATTACCTTTGGTGTTCTTCGTCAGAATGCACTCCCAGGACTTCTACTTCAATAACAAATGTTGGTTTGGTCCCAAATAATCCATAGTTATATCCAAATATCCTCTGTTTTGTTCGTGCGTTCAAGACACTATCCGAATGGTAAAGAAGGGTGACGAGCACGACGCATTTCGTGACAAGAAATTTCTAAATATTCCATCACCGTTCTTCAAAGCATGTCAACCGCTATTTAAAATCTATTTTTATGCAATTTTTCTCGTAAAAAAGCGATAATATTCCGACCGGGAATCTGTGTTTAGGTTAAAAGACGAAAGAAAATAAAAAGCATGGGGTTGACTCGTGCACGCGCCTCAGCCCATTGTCCTCTGATAGAGCACTTGCCAAAAGCGCTAATGTGTTTCAGTCTGGGGCTGGAATTACATCGTTCAGCTTTTTCCCGCCTTCTGAGAGCCTATGGGAGCCGTAGGAAGTGTCACGTTACAGCAAAGATCCTCAGTCTTCAATAAACAGAGTCAAGAAGCTCAAGGAATGGTCAGACAGGCCACTTCCTGTAAGGAATCTTCTCAGGTTTTTGCCTGCCATATGAGTTCTGTTATACTCACAGACACCATTCAAACAGTTTTAGAAACTTTAGGGTATTTTCTATCCAAAGCCAATGATTATATGCATATTCTAGTTACTGGGCAGGAGTAGTAACCAGATTAAATTGGGTACGTTTTTTATCCGGCCGTGCAAATACTGCTTCCTATCCCCAACAGGTTAAACTTCAGTAGAGGGATGCATGGTAAAACCTTGGCTCTCTCTTTTGAGGTAAGCTGGTCTGGTGAAAGAAATTCTGGGTGGGGGTTTTATACTGAACATAGAAAAGCCTTGACGCCTTGTCCTGTCTGTGTCCCTGGGGGCGTGCCGAAGAGTTAGTTAAGCTTTTGAACAGAAATACAATTCTCTCACATTAACATCAGTACAAAGCATCTCAGCATATTCCAAAAAGCTTTATCCTTATTAATACATTTGATACAACCATTTAGGTGTAAGTCCCATAGCTGAGGCTATTATATAAACATTATTATGGTAGTATGGCAATATTGTCTCTCATGGGTTTCATAAAATTGTACCAAGCGGTCCAGTTCGTAGCTGGATTCTTCACCGATCTTTTATACCTTCTCCAGAACATAAATGTCGTTCAGTTCTCCAATCCTGTGAGGTGGAAGAATCCTTTGTTCTCCATACAAAACCCACTCTGTCTCAAGACTGTGGCCTGTTAGGCAGGACATTCCCTTTGGAATTTACGACCGCCTTCACACAGCCTTGTGTCAGAAGTATAGAGGTCGGGGGATGGTGCATAGAAAACCCAGAGGGCAACGTCATGACATGAGCTTTTGCCCCAAATCATTGATAGAGGACCATTCCCAAAAACAAAACAAAATGGTTGCTTGCATATTCTCCATCGGGTAAGTTTTCGTTATATATCTGGGAAACTAATGGAATAAACTCCAGATTAGCCCAAAATATCCGTAACATATCATGTCGTGGTCGCCATTTACCATAGGGCTAAGTAATATTTAACAATTTACATTTAATAAATCGGACTATGTGACTCCATTTACAGTTTTTCCCAATTGTTAACATTCATTTGCAGAAATTACATCTCGTGTACTCAAAACTCTAAACACAAAACAATTAGCCCAAAACCCCACAGACATCTTGCAAAATGAAACACAGCAAATCAAAATCAGGTACTCTCTGCTCAAAATGAAACTCTGCATACCAATGAGACAAACTTAGTGACATCTGAGATCACACAAATGTGACATATTCAAAACGCTACTATCAGAACCTATTTCAGTGTAAAAACAAATATTTTGTTGTTATACTTTATATTGTTTGTGTATACTCAAACAAGAAAGGAACACAAGTAAGTTTTATTTCCACATGACTCAATTCATATCAATCAGTATACTGTAGGACACATACAGTAAAAATGCAAACATACTGTAAATATATTTGCATGTGCAAAGGAAGAAAAATAGCACTTTGTACAATTTTTATTTATTTAATAAACAAATGAGGCACATTTGGGCAGTCTTGATACAAAATGTTCAACAGAAATGCAATTGGAGCAGTCTAAAACATTGCACATACACTGCTGCCATCTAGTGGCCAAAATCTAAATTGCACCTGGGCTGGAGTAATACATTATGGCTTTTCTCTTGCATTTCAAAGATGATGGAACAAAAAATACAAAATAACGTTTTTTTTTTCTTTGTATTATCTTTTACCAGATCTATTGTGTTATATTCTCCTACATTCCTTTCACATTTCCACAAACTTCAAAGTGTTTCCTTTCAAATGGTACCAAGAATATGCATATCCTTGCTTCAGGGCCTGAGCTACAGGCAGTTAGATTTGGGTATGTCATTTTAGGTGAAATTGAAAAAAAAGGGGCAGATCCTTAAGAGGAAATTATTATTTACAATGACAGCCTACCCCGGCCAATTGTACGCCACCCTATGGTACTCCAAATCACAGCCAGATGTGATACAGCCTGGATTTGAACCAGTGACTGCACTGAAATGCAGTGCTTTAGACCACTGCGCCACTCAATAGCCACTACTGTACTGTATGTTAGATCAATTGTAAAGATAAAGAAACTTTCAAAATACGTTAAAATCATAAGTCAAGAAACAAATACTCCATTGTGAAAACATAATCAGTCAGGTCTGTTTTGGTCCGGTCTATTTTCATCAACATTACAGGCGATATTCTCCTTGGCCAGAAAGCGGGGGAAAAATCTTCTGGCAAGACACATCCACACTGACAGGACTCTGCTGGTATGTCACCACAGGCCTTCTCCATTGCCTGGAGACGGGCCATACGTTCATGGGGTTCGCGATCATACACCTTCCACCGCCATGCTGAAAACAACTCCTCAATGGGGTTGAGAAATGGGGAATATGGTGGGAGATAGAGAATTGTAAACCTGGGATGGTCATGGAACTAGTTATGGACCTGAGCAGCCCGATGGAACATACATTTGCTGCTCAGGATCACCTGGCCCTCTCTGCTTTGGTTGAAAAAAGTTGTCATGTAAGGTTATCATGTAAGTGTGGTATGGCGGTGGAGGACTCCATTGTGGCTCATTGCTGTGCATATGGTGACATTTCCCCAGCTCTGGCCAGGTATCTCAATGATGGCGCATTGACCAATGATGTTCCTTCCTCTCCTCGTCTTTGGTAAATTAAATCCAGCCTCATCTATGAATAGGATGGGGATGGGACCTGCATCCAACTCCACGAGTTTCTGAAATGACAGTAAATACTGTAATTGATGTAGAGTAAAGTTCACCGGCAACATCAGTGAATCTCTAATGTTTCAAGAGTGTAATACTAGTTCATTACTTACTTGCACCTATTCATTCCTTTCAAGTGGGACTGTAGATTTGCTTCATCCGGAGATGGTGTTTCAATAAGGATGTGGGCTATGGTTGATAAACTCACTCTGATGTTAAGGCAGGGTTTTCAGTCATCTGTTGATGGATTTCTCGCAGTCTTATGGCATTATTTTCAACTACCATTTGCACAATGGCAACCTCCTGTTCATATGTAAATAGATGCGTTCTACCACAGCGTGGTGGTCGTCTTTCAGTTCTACAAAAACAAAATAGCATACGGTACAGTAAACACTGCAGTAATACAGTAGACAAGAGATTTTAGTTGTGAAGGTTTTGCCGAAGGTAGAGCATTGTGTGTTGCATTTTGTCAAATGTTTGTTATAAAATTGCAATCTGAGTGTAAAGCAAAACATGTGCCCGTAGTAATGCAGATTTGGTGTCTGGTTCTGCTAAATGAGTTACAGATTTGGGTCATTGTGCCTCATGGGCCAGCTTTAGTGTGTAAACAATTGGGAACAACTGTAATATTATAGTAAAACAATGTGTAATCAAGTATTATGAGTTTAGCTGTCTAAGATCAAGAAATGGTCATAAGAAGAGAATGCAAGTATTACTTTGCAAAATGAATGGATTCACATACATTTAAGTTATACAGATTCAACAAGCATTACATGGCAAAGCATGAACAAAACAAGCCTAGAAGCCTATGGAATTAGAATTTTCTCATAAAACCTTTTTTCCACAGGATAAGAGAACAAAGAAAATTCATTCCGTTTACAACATTTGAAGATAAAAGTGAAGTTATCTGTTGGGCCGGCCTTCAGTCTCTCGCCTCATTCTCTCAACCTCGCTAGGGAAAAGCCGCACAGATTCTCAGAATTATATTTCAGCCTGAATGTAGTTACGGAGAATAAAGTACAGTTCACACTCACGCATGCACGCATGCACGCATGCACGCAGACAGACAGACAGACAGACAGACAGACAGACAGACAGACAGACAGACAGACAGACAGACAGACAGACAGACAGACAGACAGACACACACACACACACACAAACACACACACTAACAGATACCTTTACTGTTCAGGGATTCCTTCAATCCAAAGGAATTTTCTTCAGACTTTTATACTGTTTTATAATGAGTTAGTTCCATCACCATCATGGGGAATCATCTAAATGTCTGGAGGGGCCGAGGAGAAGCCAGAAGAGACTGATTGATGGACTTCATAATGTCTAGCAGGTGCCTCTTCCCCATTACCACCACACAAACAGCTGTGGAAGACATGAAAACAGCCTTACCATCTGAATCACTCTGCTTCCTGAAGAGGAAGGAAACAATCCATATTTCCCATAGTTTATAGTGAGTCATCATGAATAAATGATGAACAACAATCACCTGACTTCACGTCAGTTAGCGTAAGGCCTCTATATTGTTAGGACTTTTATTGTGAAACATGTTACCTTTGCCATACGTTATATGTTTGAAGGAGTGGGATTTAAATAGAGTTGATAATAAATGTAAGTCTATTACAGGTAAGGCAACTGTGTTAGTTGTGGCCAGGTGGCAACATGTTTGGACCTCGTTAAGGTGGAGGTGGGGGTAGGCACTGCAGTACTTCAACAAACACAAGTCAAGATGCAACCAAAAGACATTTAAAGCGTACAGTTTTTTACAATTGCTTACACACTAAACGTGGTACTTCAGGAACACTCAGTGAAACCATTAACTCATGTACCTAATCTTCAGAAGTCTGCAAAACTGCAAGCACATTATCTGCTTTACACTCAGTTTGCAATTGTAAAACACTTTTTGCAAAACACTAAACACAGATCTCTACATTAGACACTTCATTCAAAACTTCCAGGTATTGTGTTTCGTTTGGAAAACACTGCCATTCCAAATGCCACACTCATTTACCAATTACCTTCACCCAGTGCTCACGTGATAACATTTATAGCTAATTTCTTCACTTAGAAATCAGAGATCGAGCACTATAAATAGGTTTCAGGTTGGCTTTCTTGGTTTGGACAACAAACGGAGGCGATTTTTGGAGAGAGAGTTAGAGGAAGAGGAGTGACATTATTAAGAGGGGGACGAGGAAGAGGACAAGGACGAGGACAAGGAGGAGGATGAGGAAGAGGACAAGGAGGAGGACGAGGAAGAGGACAAGGAGGAGGACAAGCCTATTTGTTTATCTTCTACTGTACTTGTTTTGTCTGTTACTGATCATCCCGAAATCTGGATGAAAATACAATGTTTTAAAAAATAGATTATATTTTTTCCCCCTTGCATTTCTGTTTATAGTGTAAGTATATTGTCACATCTGCTCCTGCCACGCCCTCTACTGCTCATCCTGTGTCTCCTTGACCTGCCGCCACTCCCCCAGTGTTCTCTCCGTGTGTGTGTGTGTGTGTGTGTGTGTGTGTGTGACAGGTGTGCTGGAGTCAGAGCAGATCCGCACCAGCTGCAACCTGTTCCATAATCAAGACCTCGACAAATACTCAGTCCTGCCACTTCCACACTGCCAGATCAAAATCTCTGCTCAGTCAGTCCATGTTTCTAGACATTTGTTCCTGGTTTCCTTCCCTGACGCTGTTTTCCTCTCCGCTACAGTTCTGCCTACTCTGATCCCTGTCTCCAGTCCGACTTCTCATCAGTCCTGCTACTCTATCCTGGATTCCCCACTCTACGCTCGCTTGGATTCCCCTCTGCACTTGCTTACCCTGTCCCAACACCTCTCGCTCCAGCCTCAGCACCTGGTTTCCGGCAACCTGCCCGAGCAACCCCTGGCCTGCACTCCATCTTCCCCGTGATTCAATAAATACCTTGGTTACCTCATCCCAGTCTCATCACCTAAGTATGCTCTTAGGTTCAACTGTTCTGCTCCATGTGACATATATACTGAATATGCATACATACTGTATATATTTGTGCACATACATGTACGTGTGAGTGCTATGACAAACTGCCGTGACGCCACTGAACATGCAAAAGACACAACATAGTGTTTTACATTTGTCACCCGTGTGTAGTTGGCGTGTATAAGAACTACTCATTTGATGGTTTGTGTGTAGAATTTTGTTGCCAAAACACAATTTTAAGAGTTAATCAATTGCTAAGACAATTTCTTGAACAACTCCCCATTTTCTCAAATCTTCACACAATTTAAAAAAAACACACAACTGTACAAACATCTAACTTTTTGGTTCCAAAACAAACTTTACCCTCAGACACGAACAAGCTGTCAAAAACACAGATTACATGACTTTGTTACACACTGGAGGGATTCATTCAAAACACTGCTACCAAAATGTTTAGAATAGGTTTTCAGAACTCTGGGTCTTTTGGTTAATGTCTGTTCTCTTATGTTTAGATAAGAACTGTAAACTTGTCTTTTATACCTATACACCATTCTTGTGTATGTGTTCAATAAAAAAATATTTGGAGAATAGGTTTTCAGATAAATAATTTGGAACTTTAAAATCACAGCACTGACTATCCAGATAACCCTTTCAGGAACACCCTGGTGAGAGAACTTCAAAACACTACTGTAATAAATATCTCTTACATTAGTGGATAAGGGAATACTACTGTATATGCTGTTTTTGTCAAAAACCCTGACATTTGAAATGTCACACTGACTAAGCATGTATCTGTCCATGCACAGCAAAATATCCAATTTTCCAAAAGCTTTATTTCCAAATTTTGCAAAATGTACAGGTTACTCAGCATCAGCGTTCTCATCATCTCGTCTCAGGTCTGGGTCAGGCCATAATATCTCATCAACGTCACACATTATGTTTGCTCTTGCCAGACAGTGTAGGAAAAATGCCTTTGTGTGCCTTAGAAAACCCTGGTAGACTCCACAGACACATCACCACAGGCGTCCACCATTGCCTCCAGGAGGTTTTGCTGTGTGTAGGGGTTGCTGTCATACACATAGTGGATGGTGGTGGTAGATGGTGGTGGATGGTGGATGGTGGTGGATGGGTTATGGTGGATATTGGATGGTGGTGGATGACAGTGGATGATGGTGGATGGGGTATATTGTGAATGGTAGTGTATGGTGGATGTTGAATGGTGGATGGTGGATGATGGTGAATGGTGAAAGGTGGTGGATGGTGGTGGATGGGGGATGGTGGTGGATGGGAATTGAAGTGGATGTCAGTGCATGGTGGTGGATGGTGGATGATGGTGGATGGCGGTGCATTGTGGATGATATTGGTGGTTGGTGGTTGGTGATGGATGGTGGTGGATGGGGGTCATGGATGACGTGAACTGTGAATGGTAGTGGATGGTGGTGGTAGATTGTGGTGGACAGTGGATGGTGGATATTGGATGGTGGTGGTAGATGGTGGTAGATGATGGTGGATGGTGGTGGATGGCGGTGCATTGTGGATGATATTGGTGGTTGGTGGTGGATGGTGGTGGTAGATGGTGGTAGATGATGGTGGATGACACTGGGTTGTGGATGGTGGTGGATGGTGGTGGTAGATGGTGGTAGATGGTGGTAGATGATGGTGGATGGTGGTGGAAGACATTGGGTTGTGGATGGTGGTGGATGGCAGTGAGTGTTAATGGTGGTGGATAGTGGTGGTTGACGGCGGATGGCGGACGGATGGCGGACGGCAGATGGTGGCAGATTGCAGATGGCGGGTAGATGTTGGTGGTTGATGGATGATGGATGGTGGATGATGGTGGCGGATGTTGGATGGTGGATGGTTGTGGGAGGTGTCTCTTTCTCTCTTTCCCCTCTCTCTCTTTCTCTCTCAATTCAATTCAAAGTGTATTTTACTGGCATGGGAAACATATTTACATTGCCTCTCTCCCTCTCTCTCTCTCTCTCTCTCTCTCTCTCCCTCTATTTGCAACAGACGGTCGCTTTCAATCTTCCCTCCATCTCTCTCCTATTCCATCCCACACTTTTCCTTGTTCTTTGTTCCTTGT
Organism: Salmo trutta; assembly: GCF_901001165.1. Taxonomy (NCBI): domain Eukaryota; kingdom Metazoa; phylum Chordata; class Actinopteri; order Salmoniformes; family Salmonidae; genus Salmo; species Salmo trutta. Next base: position 38,874,590 of record NC_042990.1, on the reverse strand, counting down.
TCTTTTTCTGCCTCCCGTCCTCTCTCTGCCTCCCGTCCTCTCTCTGCCTCCCGTCCTCTCTCTGCCTCCCGTCCTCTCTCTGCCTCCCGTCTTCTCTCTGCCTCCCGTCCTCTCTCTGCCTCCCGTCCTCTCTCTGCCTCCCGTCCTCTCTCTGCCTCGTGTCCTCTCTCTGCCTCCCGTCCTCTCTCTGCCTCCCGTCCTCTCTCTGCCTCCCGTCCTCTCTCTGCCTCCTCTCTCTGCCTCCCGTCCTCTCTCTGCCTCCCGTCCTCTCTCTGCCTCCCGTCCTCTCTCTGCCTCCTGTCCTCTCTCTGACACCTGTCCTCTTTCTGCTTCCTGTCCTCTTACTGCGGCGGAGGCACGCTCTCCACTCCTCATATCTTTCTTCCTCTCTCTCTCTCCCTGTCCTCATTTTCTCTCTTTCACTATTCCTCCATCTATCTCCATCAGGACATGAACTGCTGCCACTTCACGCCCTTCACACCATGAATCTCTCTCTCTCTCTCATCTCTTCTCTCTCATCATCTCCCTCTCTTCTTCTCTTTCTGTCTCTATCCCACCACGCGTCTCTCTTTCTATTCTTCCCTCCCTCTGTGCATCTATCTGTCAATGAACAGGCAGGGACAATTACACTGTCACAGTGGAGGGAAGATTAGGCCATTAAAACACTTTACCTGGCTGACATTTATTAAGTCCAGCCCAGACAGCATTGTCAACCGGCTCGGAGATTAAAAACATTTAGTCTTGATGTATCTCTCTCCTGTGGGTTTCTTCAATTGTAGCCCAAAAAAGACACACTGTCACAGTGTGTGTGTGTGTGTGTGTGTGTGTGTGTGTGTGTGTGTGTGTGTGTGTGTGTGTGTGTGTGTGTGTGTGTGTGTGTGTGTGTGTGTGTCTGTGTCTGACTAGTGAAGTGTTTATGTGCTCCTGCAAGTATCCTTAATAACCTGTTGGGGATAGGGGGCAGTATTTGCACGGCCGGATAAAAAACGTACCCGATTTAATCTGGTTACTACTCCTGCCCAGTAACTAGAATATGCATATAATTGTTTGATTTGGCTAGAAAACACCCTAAAGTTTCTAAAACTGTTTGAATGGTGTCTGTGAGTATAACAGAACTCATTTGGCAGGCCAAAACCTGAGAAGATTCCAAACAGGAAGCGCTCTCTCTGACTTTTTCTTGGCCTTCTTGATCATCTCTAACCAAAACAGGGGATCTCTGGCATAACGTGACATTTTCTAATGCTCCCATAGGCTCTCAGAAGGCGCCAGAACGATGAATGGTGGCTTTGCAGGCCCTGGCTGAAAAACATTAGCGCATTTTGTAAGTGGTCGATCTGAGGACAATGAGACTGGAGGCGCGTGCACGAGCCGACACCATGTTTACTTTCTCTCTCTTTGAACGAAAACAACGACTCCCGGTCGGAATATTATTGCTTTTTTTACGAGAAAAATAGCATAAAAATGTATTTTAAACAGCGTTTGACATGCTTCGAAGTACGGTAATGGAATATTTTGAAATGTTTTGTCACGAGACGCGTCGGGCGCGTCACCCTTCTTTACACTTCGGATAGTGTCTTGAACGCACGAATAAACGCCGCTATTTGGATATAACTATGGATTGTTTGGAACCAAACCAACATTTGTTATTGAAGTAGAAGTCCTGGGAGTGCATTCTGACGAAGAACAGCAAAGGTAATCAAACTTTTCTAATAGTAAATCAGAGTTTGGTGAGTACCACACTTGGTGGGTGTCAAAATAGCTAGCCTGTGATGGCCAGGCTATCTACTCAGAATATTGCAAAATGTGCTTTCACCGAAAAGCTATTTTAAAATCGGACATAGCGAGTGCATAAAGGAGTTCTGTATCTATAATTCTTAAAATAATTGTTATGTTTTTTGTGAACGTTTATCGTGAGTAATTTAGTAAATTCACCGGAAGTTTGCGGTGGGAATGCTAGTCACATGCTAGTCACATGCTAATGTAAAAAGCTGGTTTTTGATATAAATATGAACTTGATTGAACAAAACATGCATGTATTGTATAACATAATGTCCTAGGATTGTCATCTGATGAAGATCATCAAAGGTGAGTGCTGCATTTAGCTGTGGTTTGGGTTTATGTGACATTATATGCTAGCTTGAAAAATGGGTGTCTGATTATTTCTGGCTGGGTACTCTGCTGACATAATCTAATGTTTTGCTTTCGTTGTAAAGCCTTTTTGAAATCGGACAGTGTGGTTAGATTAAAGAGAGTATTGTCTTTTAAATGGTGTAAAATAGTCATATGTTTGAGAAATTGAAGTAATAGCATTTCTAAGGTATTTAAATATCACGCCACGGGATTACACTGGCTGTTGAGTAGGTGGGATGCAAGCGTCCCACTGGCCCAGAGAGGTTAATGCAGACAGGTACTTGACCTCAATCCGTGTCTGATAACGTCGAGAGATGACGTTGAAACCTGCCAGTGCAACAGTGAGCGCTGTTACCTTCAAGTAGGTTTTATGGACGGGGATGGCGGACGGGCCTAAGAATCTGCCTGTGATTCCTAACTTAACCCCAATCATAAAAAAAAGTTGAGTTAATGCCTAAACCTAACAAACACTTTGTTCTCAACAACTTCGAAATTTGACGTTTGAGAAACATGAATGACGAGTTTTAATCGGCTATCGGTTGATAGTCTTTGGTAATCGATAATTTTCCTACTCATGATTCAAAATTATAAAGATTTGGCAATTAGGTGGGAGCGGAAGGTCATAAGAATATGAGGTACAACACACACATACACACTTGCCCTTATTCTTCCCCAGAGGCATAAAGGTCATTGTTAAGCATAGTTCCACTTCAGATATGATTTCACAAATCTTCTTTTTGGAAGGAGGCTATCAACAATACGTCAAAACAGATGGTTGCTACAAATATAATCACAGAGCTTTTTTAGCTTATATTTTTAGCTTATATCACAGTGCAAAAGATCAGCATCTGTTCAACAGCTAAAACACCTCCTCATTGAAAACAGCTTTCTGTTCACTGTTTCTGGACCATCCAGATGCTGTTAACACTACAGCTGAAGTCGGAAGTTTACATACACTTAGGTTGGAGTCATTAAAACTCGTTTTTCAACCACTCCACAAATGTATTGTTAACAAAGTATAGTTTTGGCAAGTCGCTTAGGACATCTACTTTGTTCATGACACAAGTACATTTTCCAACAATTGTCTGGTCTGATGAAACAAAAAAATAACTGTTTGGCCATAATGACCGTTGTTATGTTTGGAGGAAAAAGGGGAACGCTTGCAAGCCGAAGAACACCATCCCAACTGTGAAGCATGGGGGTGGCAGCATCATGTTGTGGGGGTGCTTTGGTGCAGGAGGGACTGGTGCACTTCACAAAATAGATGACAGAGAGAGGGGGGGGATGGTGCAGAGAGGGGGGGATGGTGCAGAGAGGGGGGGGGATGGTGCAGAGAGGGGGGGATGGTGCAGAGAGGGGGGGGATGGTGCAGAGAGGGGGGGGGATGGTGCAGAGAGGGGGGGGGATGGTGCAGAGAGGGGGGGGGGGGGGGAATGGTGCAGAGAGGGGGGGGGGTGGTGCAGAGAGGGGGGGGATGGTGCAGAGAGGGGGGGATGGTGCAGAGAGGGGGGGGGATGGTGCAGAGAGGGGGGGGGTGGTGCAGAGAGGGGGGGATGGTGCAGAGAGGGGGGGGATGGTGCAGAGAGGGGGGGGGATGGTGCAGAGAGGGGGGGGATGGTGCAGAGGGGGGGGGTGGTGCAGAGAGGGGGGGGATGGTTGTCAGAGAGGGAGGGGGGGAATGGGGTGCAGAGAGGGGGGGGATGGTGCAGAGAGGGGGGGATGGTGCAGAGGGGGGGGATGGTGCAGAGAGGGGGGGATGGTGCAGAGAGGGGGGGATGGTGCAGAGAGGGGGGGGTGGTGCAGAGAGGGGGGGATGGTGCAGAGAGGGGGGGGTGGTGCAGAGGGGGGGGGGGTGGTGCAGAGAGGGGGGATGGTGCAGAGAGGGGGGATGGTGCAGAGAGGGGGGGGTGGTGCAGAGAGGGGGGGATGGTGCAGAGAGGGGGGGATGGTGCAGAGAGGGGGGGATGGTGCAGAGAGAGGGGGTGGTGCAGAGAGGGGGGGTGTGCAGAGGGGGGGGATGGTGCAGAGAGGGGGGGATGGTGCAGAGAGGGGGGGGGTGGTGCAGAGAGGGGGGGGGGGGGGGGTGTGGTGGAGAGGGGGGGGTGGTTGCAGAGAGGGGGGGATGGTGTGCAGAGAGGG